>NC_079878.1:34408301-34717087 GCF_029227915.1 Hydractinia symbiolongicarpus | reverse complement strand
GGGTCACATATTCGTACCAACATGCATTTAGCGATAATTATCTGATATTACTAGGTTGCATCGCTTTTAACAGTGAAACTTTTGACTGTGGGACTTAAGTGAACTAACTTTGGACTGTGACCTGATAAAGGTGAGAAATGAGACAAGTTGACTCCAAGAAGTAACATTCTTCTTAATTTGACATGATTGCCGGAACTCAGCGATCACACTGGGCGCTGTGATAGTTCTTCATTTATAAATTTAGAAAATTAAGTCATTTTTTACTGTGGGACAAATCCTAGCCGTTAGCGCGCGCTGAAGAAATAGAGACTGTTTCAAATACTACACTTCACTGACTTTCTAACGGTGTCAGTCCGTTTGAGTTTCAACAGTTGGGTCACATATTCGTACCAACATGTATTTAGCGATATTTATCTGATATCACTAGGTTGCATCGCTTTTAACAGTGAAACGATTGACTGTGGGACTTAACTGAACTAACTTTGGACTGTGACCTGATAAAGGTGATAAAAGAGACAGTTGGACTCCAAGAAATAACATTCTTCTTAATTTGACATGATTGCCGGAACTCAGCGATTACACTGGGCGCTGTGGTAGCGCTTCATTTAAAAGTTTAGATTAATAAGTCATTCTTTACTGTGGGACCTATCCTAGCCGTTATCGCGCGCTGAAGAAATAGTGACAGTTTCAAAAACTACATTTCATTGATTTTCTAACGGTGTAAGTCCGTTTGAGTTACAACGGTTGAGTCACATATTCGTACCAATATGTATTTAGCGATGTTTTTTCTGTTATTACTAGGTTGCATAGCTTTTAACAGTGAAACGATTGACTGTGGGACTTAATTGAACTAACTTTGGACTGTGACCTGATAAATGTGATAAACGAGAAAATTGGACTCCAAGAAATAACATTCTTCTTAATTTGACATGATTGCCGGAACTCAGCGATTACACTGGGCGCTGTGGTAGCGCTTCATATAAAAATTTAGATTAATAAGTCATTCTTTAATGTGGGACGAATCCTCTCCGTTATCGCGAGCTGAAGAAATAGCGATAGTTTTAAAAACTACATTTCATTGACTTTGTTACGGTGTCAGTCCGTTTGAGTTTCAACGGTTGGGTCACATATTCGTACCAATATGTATTTAGCGATGTTTTTCTGTTATTACTAGGTTGCATCGCTTTTAACAATGAAGCGATTGACTGTGGGACTTAACTGAACTAACTTTCGACTGTGACCTGATAAATGTGATAACTGAGACAAGTTGACTCCAAGAAATAACATTCTTCTTAATTTGACATGATTGCCGGAACTCAGCGATCACACTGGGCGCTGTGATAGTTCTTCATTTATAAATTTAGAAAAATAAGTCATTTTTTACTGTGAGACAAATCCTAGCCGTTAGCGCGCGCTGAAGAAATAGAGACTGTTTCAAATACTACACTTCACTGACTTTCTAACGGTGTCAGTCCGTTTGAGTTTCAACGGTTGGGTCACATATTCGTACCAACATGTATTTAGCGACATTTATCTGATATTACTAGGTTGCATCGCTTTTAACAGTGAAACGATTGACTGTGGGACTTAATTGAACTAACTTTGGACTGTGACCTGATAAATGTGATAAACGAGAAAATTGGACTCCAAGAAATAACATTCTTCTTAATTTGACATGATTGCCGGAACTCAGCGATTACACTGGGCGCTGTGGTAGCGCTTCATTGAAAAAGTGTAATTAATAAGTCATTTTTTACTGTGGGACCAATCCTAGCCGTTATTGCGCGCTGAAAAAAAAGCAACAGTTTCAAAAACTACATTTCAATGTTTTTCTAACGGTGTCAGTCTGTTTCAGTTAAAACAGTTGTGTCACATATTCGTACCAACATGTATTAAGCGATATTTTTCTGATATTACTAGGTTGCATCGCCTTTAACTATGAAACGATTGACTGTGGGACTTAATTGAACAAACTTTGGACTGTGACCTAATAAATGTGGTACAGGAGACAATTGGACTCCAAGAAATAACATTCTTCTTAATTTGACGTGATTGCCGGAACTCAGCGATTACACTGGGCGCTGTGGTAGTGCTTCATTTAAAAATTTAGATTAATAAGTCATTTTTTTACTGTGGGACCAATCCTAGCCGTTATTGCGCGCTGAAGAAATAGCGACAGTTTCAAAAACTACATTTCATTGACTTTCTAACGGTGTCAGTCCGTTTGAGCTACAACGGTTGGGTCACATATTCGTACCAACATGTATTTAGTGATATTTTTTGATATTACTAGGTTGCATCGCTTTTAACAATGAAGCGATTGACTGTGGGACTTAAAAGAACTAACTTTGGACTGTGACCTGATAAATGTAATAAATGAAAAAATTGGACTCCAACAAATAACATTCTTCTTAATTTGACATGATTGCCGGAACTCAGCGATTACACTGGGCGCTGTGGTAGCGCTTCATTTAAAAATTTAGATTAATAAGTCATTTTTTACTGTGGGACCAATCCTATCCGATATCGGGCGCTGAAGAAATAGCGACAGTTTCAAAAACTGCATTTCATTGACTTTCTAACCGTGTCAGTCCGTTTGAGTTTCAACGGTTGGGTCACATATTCGTACCAACATGTATTTAGCGATATTTTTCTCATATTACTAGGTTGCATCGCTTTTAACAGTGAAACGATTGACTGTGGGACTTAATTGAACGAACTTTGGACTGTGACCTGATAAATGTGATAAACGAGAAAATTGGACTCCAAGAAATAACATTCTTCTTAATTTGACATGATTGCCGGAACTCAGCGATTACACTGGGCGCTGTGGTAGCGCTTCATTTAAGAATTAAGATAAAAAAAGTCATTTTTTTAATGTGGGACCTATCCTAGCCGTTATCGTGCGCTGCAGAAATAGCGACAGTTTCAAAAAGTATATTTCATTGACTTTCTAACCTTTTCACTCCGTTTGATTTTCAACGGTTGGGTCCCATATTCGTACCAACATGTATTTAGCGATATTTATCTGATGTTACTAGGTTGCATCGCTTTTAACAGTGAAACGATTGACTGTGGGACTTAATTGAACTAACTTTGGACTGTGACCTGATAAAGGTGAGAAATGAGACAATTGGACTCCAAGAAATAACATTCTTCTTAATTCGACATGATTGCCGGAACTCAGCGATTACACTGGGCGCTGTGGTAGCGCTTCATTTAAAAGTTTAGATTAATAAGTCATTTTTTACTGTGGGACCTATCCTAGTCGTCACCGCGCGCTGAAGAAATAGCGACAGTTTCAAAAACTACATTTCATTGACTTTCTAACGGTGTCAGTGCGTTTGAGTTACAACGGTTGGGTCACATATTCGTACCAACATGTACTTAGCGATATTTTTCTGATATTACTAGGTTGCATCGCCTTTAACTATGAAACGATTGACTGTGGGACTTAATTGAACAAACTTTGGACTGTGACCTAATAAATGTGGTACAGGAGACAATTGGACTCCAAGAAATAACATTCTTCTTAATTTGACGTGATTGCCGGAACTCAGCGATTACACTGGGCGCTGTGGTAGTCCTTCATTTAAAAATTTAGATTAATAAGTCATTTTTTTACTGTGGGACCAATCCTAGCCGTTTTTGCGCGCTGAAGAAATAGCGACAGTTTCAAAAACTACATTTCATTGACTTTCTAACGGTGTCAGTCCGTTTGAGCTACAACGGTTGGGTCACATATTCGTACCAACATGTATTTAGTGATATTTTTTGATATTACTAGGTTGCATCGCTTTTAACAATGAAGCGATTGACTGTGGGACTTAAAAGAACTAACTTTGGACTGTGACCTGACAAATGTGATAAATGAAAAAATTGGACTCCAACAAATAACATTCTTCTTAATTTGACATGATTGCCGGAACTCAGCGATTACACTGGGCGCTGTGGTAGCGCTTCATTTAAAAATTTAGATTAATAAGTCGTTTTTTACTGTGGGACCAATCCTATCCGATATCGGGCGCTGAAGAAATAGCGACAGTTTCAAAAACTGCATTTCATTGACTTTCTAACCGTGTCAGTCCGTTTGAGTTTCAACGGTTGGGTCACATATTCGTACCAACATGTATTTAGCGATATTTATGTGATGTTACTAGGTT
Source organism: Hydractinia symbiolongicarpus (assembly GCF_029227915.1). Lineage (NCBI taxonomy): Eukaryota > Metazoa > Cnidaria > Hydrozoa > Anthoathecata > Hydractiniidae > Hydractinia > Hydractinia symbiolongicarpus. Next base: position 34,712,924 of record NC_079878.1, on the reverse strand, counting down.
GCATCGCTTTTAACAGTGAAACGATTGACTGTGGGACTTAATTGAACTAACTTTGGACTGTGACCTGATAAAGGTGAGAAATGAGACAAGTTGACTCCAAGAAGTAACATTCTTCTTAATTTGACATGATTGCCGAAACTCAGCGATTACACTGGGCGCTGTGGTAGCGCTTCATTTAAAAGTTTAGATTCATAAGTCATTTTTTACTGTGGGACCTATCCTAGCCGTTATCGCGCGCTGAAGAAATAGTGACAGTTTCACAAACTACATTTCATTGATTTTCTAACGGTGTAAGTCCGTTTGAGTTACAACGGTTGGGTCACATATTCGTACCAATATGTATTTAGCGATGTTTTTCTGTTATTACTAGGTTTCATCGCTTTTAACAATGAAGCGATTGACTGTGGGACTTAATTGAACTAACTTTCGACTGTGACCTGATAAATGTGATAAGTGAGACAAGTTGACTCCAAGAAATAACATTCTTCTTAATTTGACATGATTGCCGGAACTCAGCAATTACACTGGGCGCTGTGGTAGCGCTTCATTTAAAAACTTAGATTAATAAGTCATTTTTTTACTGTGGGACCAATCCTAGCCCTTATCGCGGGCTGAAGAAATAGCGACAGTTTCAAAAACTGCATTTCATTGACTTTCTAACGGTGTCAGTCCGTTTGAGTTACAACGGTTGGGTCACATACCCGTACCAACATGTATTTAGCGATATTTTTTGATATTACTAGGTTGTATCGCTTTTAACAATGAAGCGATTGACTGTGGGACTTAACTGAACTAACTTTCGACTGTGACCTGATAAATGTGGTAAAGGAGACAATTGGACTCCAAGAAATAACATTCTTCTTAATTTGACATGATTGCCGAAACTCAGCGATTACACTGGGCGCTGTGGTAGCGCTTCATATAAAAATTTAGATTAATAAGTCATTCTTTAATGTGGGACGAATCCTCTCCGTTATCGCGAGCTGAAGAAATAGCGATAGTTTTAAAAACTACATTTCATTGACTTTGTTACGGTGTCAATCCATTTGAGTTTCAACGGTTGGGTCACATATTCGTACCAATATGTATTTAGCGATGTTTTTTTGTTATTACTAGGTTGCATCGCTTTTAACAATGAAGCGATTGACTGTGGGACTTAACTGAACTAACTTTCGACTGTGACCTGATAAATGTGATAACTGAGACAAGTTGACTCCAAGAAATAACATTCTTCTTAATTTGACATGATAGCCGGAACTCAGCGATCACACTGGGCGCTGTGATAGTTCTTCATTTATAAATTTAGAAAAATAAGTCATTTTTTACTGTGAGACAAATCCTAGCCGTTAGCGCGCGCTGAAGAAATAGAGACTGTTTCAAATACTACACTTCACTGACTTTCTAACGGTGTCAGTCTGTTAGAGTTTCAACGGTTGGGTCACATATTCGTACCAACATGTATTTAGCGACATTTATCTGATATTACTAGGTTGCATCGCTTTTAACAGTGAAACGATTGACAGTGGGACTTAATTGAACTAACTTTGGACTGTGACCTGATAAATGTGATAAACGAGAAAATTGGACTCCAAGAAATAACATTCTTCTTAATTTGACATGATTGCCAGAACTCAGCGATTACACTGGGCGCTGTGGTAGCGCTTCATTAAAAAAGTGAGAATAATAAGTCATTTTTTACTGTGGGACCAATCCTATCCGATATCGGGCGCTGAAGAAATAGCGACAGTTTCAAAACTGCATTTCATTGACTTTCTAACCGTGTCAGTCCGTTTGAGTTTCAACGGTTGGGTCACATATTCGTACCAAGATGTATTTAGCGATGTTTTTCTGTTATTACTAGGTTGCATGGCTTTTAACAATGAAGCGATTGACTGTGGGACTTAACTGAACTAACTTTCGACTGTGACCTGATAAATGTGATAACTGAGACAAGTTGACTCCAAGAAATAACATTCTTCTTAATTTGACATGATTGCCGGAACTCAGCGATCACACTGGGCGCTGTGATAGTTCTTCATTTATAAATTTAGAAAAATAAGTCATTTTTTACTGTGAGACAAATCCTAGCAGTTAGCGCGCGCTGAAGAAATAGAGACTGTTTCAAATACTACATTTCATTGACTTTGTTACGGTGTCAGTCCATTTGAGTTTCAACGGTTGGGTCACATATTCGTACCAACATGTATTTAGCGACATTCATCTGATATTACTAGGTTGCATCGCTTTTAACAGTGAAACGATTGACTGTGGGACTTAATTGAACTAACTTAGGACTGTGACCTGATAAATGTGATAAACGAGAAAATTGGACTCCAAGAAATAACATTCTTCTTAATTTGACATGATTGCCGGAACTCAGCGATTACACTGGGCGCTGTGGTAGCGCTTCATTGAAAAAGTGAGATTAATAAGTCATTTTTTACTGTGGGACCAATCCTAGCCGTTATTGCGCGCTGAAAAAAAGCAACAGTTTCAAAAACTACATTTCATTGACTTTCTAACGGTGTCAGTCCGTTTCAATTAAACCATTTGTGTCACTTATTCGTACCAACATGTATTAAGCGATATTTTTCTGATATTACTAGGTTGCATCGCTTTTAACTATGAAACGATTGACTGTGGGACTTAATTGAACAAACTTTGGACTGTGACCTAATAAATGTGGTACAGGAGACAATTGGACTCCAAGAATTAACATTCTTCTTAATTTTACGTGATTGCCGGAACTCAGCGATTACACTGGGCGCTGTGGTAGCGCTTCATTTAAAAATTTAGATTAATAAGTCATTTTTTACTGTGGGACCAATCCTATCCGATATCGGGCGCTGAAGAAATAGCGACAGTTTCAAAAACTGCATTTCATTGACTTTCTAACGGTGTCAGTCCGTTTGAGCTACAACGGTTGGGTCACATATTCGTAACAACATGTATTTAGCGATATTTTTCTCATATTACTAGGTTGCATCGCTTTTAACAGTGAAACGATTGACTGTGGGACTTAATTGAACTAACTTTGGACTGTGACCCGATAAAGGTGAGAAATGAGACAATTGGACTCCAAGAAATAACATTCTTCTTAATTCGACATGATTGCCGGAACTCAGCGATTACACTGGGCGCTGTGGTAGCGCTTCATTTAAAAGTTTAGATTAATAAGTCATTTTTTACTGTGGGACCTATCCTAGCCGTTATCGCGCGCTGAAGAAATATTGACAGTTTCAAAAACTACATTTCATTGATTTTCTAACGGTGTAAGTCCGTTTGAGTTACAACGGTTGGGTCACATATTCGTACCAATATGTATTTAGCGATGTTTTTCTGTTATTACTAGGTTTCATCGCTTTTAACAATGAAGCGATTGACTGTGGGACTTAACTGAACTAACTTTCGACTGTGACCTGATAAATGTGATAAGTGAGACAAGTTCACTCCAAGAAATAACATTCTTCTTAATTTGACATGATTGCCGGAATTCAGCGATCACACTGGGCGCTGTGATAGTTCTTCATTTATAAATTAAGAAAATTAAGTCATTTTTTACTGTGGGACAAATCCTAGCCGTTAGCGCGCGCTGAAGAAATAGAGACTGTTTCAAATACTACACTTCACTGACTTTCTAACGATGTCAGTCCGTTTGAGTTTCAACGGTTGGGTCACATATTCGTACCAACATGTATTTAGCGACATTTATCTGATATTACTAGGTTGTATCGCTTTTAACAGTGAAACGATTGACTGTGGGACTTAATTGAATTAACTTTGGACTGTGACCTGATAAATGTGATCAACGAGAAAATTGGACTCCAAGAAATAACATTCTTCTTAATTTGACATGATTGCCGGAACTCAGCGATTACACTGGGCGCTGTGGTAGCGCTTCATTCAAAAGTTTAGATTAATAAGTCATTTTTTACTGTGGGACCTATCCTAGCCGTTATCGCGCGCTGAAGAAATAGTGACAGTTTCAAAAACTACATTTCATTGATTTTCTAACGGTGTAAGTCCGTTTGAGTTACAACGGTTGGGTCACATATTCGTACCAAGATGTATTTAGCGATGTTTTTCTGTTATTACTAGGTTGCATGGCTTTTAACAATGAAGCGATTGACTGTGGGACGTAACTGAACTAACTTTCGACTGTGACCTGATAAATGTGATAACTGAGACAAGTTGACTCCAAGAAATAACATTCTTCTTAATTTGACATGATTGCCGGAACTCAGCGATCACACTGGGCGCTGTGATAGTTCTTCATTTATAAATTTAGAAAAATAAGTCATTTTTTACTGTGGGACAAATCCTAGCCGTTAGCGCGCGCTGAAGAAATAGAGACTGTTGCAAATACTACACTTCACTGACTTTCTAACAGTGTCAGTCCGTTTGAGTTTCAACGGTTGGGTCACATATTCGTACCAACATGTATTCAGCGACATTTATCTGATATTACTAGGTTGCATCGCTTTTAACAGTGAAACGATTGACTGTGGGACTTAATTGAACTAACTTTGGACTGTGACCTGATAAAGGTGACAATTGAGACAATTGGACTCCAAGAAATAACATTCTTCTTAATTTGACATGATTGCCGGAACTCAGCAATTACACTGGGCGCTGTGGTAGCGCTTCATTTAAAAACTTAGATTAATAAGTCATTTTTTACTGTGGGACCAATCCTAGCCCTTATCGCGGGCTGAAGAAATAGCGACAGTTTCAAAAACTGCATTTCATTGACTTTCTAACGGTGTCAGTCCGTTTGAGTTACAACGGTTGGGTCACATACCCGTACCAACATGTATTTAGCGATATTTTTTGATATTACTAGGTTGTATCGCTTTTAACAATGAAGCGATTGACTGTGGGACTTAACTGAACTAACTTTCGACTGTGACCTGATAAATGTGGTAAAGGAGACAATTGGACTCCAAGAAATAACATTCTTCTTAATTTGACATGATTGCCGAAACTCAGCGATTACACTGGGCGCTGTGGTAGCGCTTCATATAAAAATTTAGATTAATAAGTCATTCTTTAATGTGGGGCGAATCCTCTCCGTTATCGCGAGCTGAAGAAATAGCGATAGTTTTAAAAACTACATTTCATTGACTTTGTTACGGTGTCAGTCCATTTGAGTTTCAACGGTTGGGTCACATATTCGTACCAATATGTATTTAGCGATGTTTTTTTGTTATTACTAGGTTGCATCGCTTTTAACAATGAAGCGATTGACTGTGGGACTTAACTGAACTAACTTTCGACTGTGACCTGATAAATGTGATAACTGAGACAAGTTGACTCCAAGAAATAACATTCTTCTTAATTTGACATGATTGCCGGAACTCAGCGATCACACTGGGCGCTGTGATAGTTCTTCATTTATAAATTTAGAAAAATAAGTCATTTTTTACTGTGAGACAAATCCTAGCCGTTAGCGCGCGCTGAAGAAACTACATTTCATTGACTTTCTAACGGTGTCAGTCCGTTTCAGTTAAAACAGTTGTGTCACTTATTGGTACCAACATGTATTAAGCGATATTTTTCTGATATTACTAGGTTGCATCGCTTTTAACTATGAAACGATTGACTGTGGGACTTAATTGAACAAACTTTGGACTGTGACCTAATAAATGTGGTACAGGAGACAATTGGACTCCAAGAATTAACATTCTTCTTAATTTTACGTGATTGCCGGAACTCAGCGATTACACTGGGCGCTGTGGTAGCGCTTCATTTAAAAATTTAGATTAATAAGTCATTTTTACTGTGGGACCAATCCTATCCGATATCGGGCGCTGAAGAAATAGCGACAGTTTCAAAAACTGCATTTCATTGACTTTCTAACGGTGTCAGTCCGTTTGAGCTACAACGGTTGGGTCACATATTCGTACCAACATGTATTTAGCGATATTTTTCTCATATTACTAGGTTGCATCGCTTTTAACAGTAAAACGATTGACTGTGGGACTTAATTGAACGAACTTTGGACTGTGACCTGATAAATGTGATAAACGAGAAAATTGGACTCCAAGAAATAACATTCTTCTTAATTTGACATGATTGCCGGAACTCAGCGATTACACTTGGCGCTGTGGTAGCGCTTCATTTAAGAATTAAGATAAAAAAAGTCATTTTTTTAATGTGGGACCTATCCTAGCCGTTATCGCGCGCTGCAGAAATAGCGACAGTTTCAAAAATTATATCTCATTGACTTTCTAACCTTTTCACTCCGTTTGAGTTTCAACGGTTGGGTCACATATTCGTACCAACATGTATTTAGCGATATTTATCTGATGTTACTAGGTTGCATCGCTTTTAACAGTGAAACGATTGACTGTTGGACTTAATTGAACTAACTTTGGACTGTGACCTGATAAAGGTGAGAAATGAGACAATTGGTCTCCAAGAAATAACATTCTTCTTAATTCGACATGATTGCCGGAACTCAGCGATTACACTGGGCGCTGTGGTAGCGCTTCATTTAAAAGTTTAGATTAATAAGTCATTTTTTACTGTAGGACCTATCCTAGCCGTTATCGCGCGCTGAAGAAATAGTGACAGTTTCAAAAACTACATTTCATTGATTTTCTAACGGTGTAAGTCCGTTTGAGTTACAACGGTTGGGTCACATATTCGTACCAACATGTATTTAGCGACATTTATCTGATATTACTAGGTTGCATCGCTTTTAACAGTGAAACGATTGACTGTGGGACTTAATTGAACTAACTTTGGACTGTGACCTGATAAAGGTGAGAAATGAGACAATTGGACTCCAAGAAATAACATTATTCTTAATTCGACATGATTGCCGGAACTCAGCGATTACACTGGGCGCTGTGGTAGCGCTTCATTTAAAAGTTTAGATTAATAAGTCATTTTTTACTGTGGGACCTATCCTAGCCGTTATCGCGCGCTGAAGAAATAGTGACAGTTTCAAAAACTACATTTCATTGATTTTCTAACGGTGTAAGTCCGTTTGAGTTACAACGGTTGGGTCACATATTCGTACCAATATGTATTTAGCGATGTTTTTCTGTTATTACTAGGTTTCATCGCTTTTAACAATGAAGCGATTGACTGTGGGACTTAACTGAACTAACTTTCGACTGTGACCTGATAAATGTGATAAGTGAGACAAGTTCACTCCAAGAAATAACATTCTTCTTAATTTGACATGATTGCCGGAATTCAGCGATCACACTGGGCGCTGTGATAGTTCTTCATTTATAAATTAAGAAAATTAAGTCATTTTTTACTGTGGGACAAATCCTAGCCGTTAGCGCGCGCTGAAGAAATAGAGACTGTTTCAAATACTACACTTCACTGACTTTTTAACGATGTCAGTCCGTTTGAGTTTCAACGGTTGGGTCACATATTCGTACCAACATGTATTTAGCGACATTTATCTGATATTACTAGGTTGTATCGCTTTTAACAGTGAAACGATTGACTGTGGGACTTAATTGAACTAACTTTGGACTGTGACCTGATAAATGTGATCAACGAGAAAATTGGACTCCAAGAAATAACATTCTTCTTAATTTGACATGATTGCCGGAACTCAGCGATTACACTGGGCGCTGCGGTAGCGCTTCATTCAAAAGTTTAGATTAATAAGTCATTTTTTACTGTGGGACCTATCCTAGCCGTTATCGCGCGCTGAAGAAATAGTGACAGTTTCAAAAACTACATTTCATTGATTTTCTAAGGGTGTAAGTCCGTTTGAGTTACAACGGTTGGGTCACATATTCGTACCAAGATGTATTTAGCGATGTTTTTCTGTTATTACTAGGTTGCATGGCTTTTAACAATGAAGCGATTGACTGTGGGACGTAACTGAACTAACTTTCGACTGTGACCTGATAAATGTGATAACTGAGACAAGTTGACTCCAAGAAATAACATTCTTCTTAATTTGACATGATTGCCGGAACTCAGCGATCACACTGGGCGCTGTGATAGTTCTTCATTTATAAATTTAGAAAAATAAGTCATTTTTTACTGTGGGACAAATCCTAGCCGTTAGCGCGCGCTGAAGAAATAGAGACTGTTTCAAATACTACACTTCACTGATTTTCTAACGATGTCAGTCCGTTTGAGTTTCAACGGTTGGGTCACATATTCGTACCAACATGTATTTAGCGACATTTATCTGATATTACTAGGTTGTATCGCTTTTAACAGTGAAACGATTGACTGTGGGACTTAATTGAACTAACTTTGGACTGTGACCTGATAAATGTGATCAACGAGAAAATTGGACTCCAAGAAATAACATTCTTCTTAATTTGACATGATTGCCGGAACTCAGCGATTACACTGGGCGCTGTGGTAGCGCTTCATTCAAAAGTTTAGATTAATAAGTCATTTTTTACTGTGGGACCTATCCTAGCCGTTATCGCGCGCTGAAGAAATAGTGACAGTTTCAAAAACTACATTTCATTGATTTTCTAACGGTGTAAGTCCGTTTGAGTTACAACGGTTGGGTCACATATTCGTACCAAGATGTATTTAGCGATGTTTTTCTGTTATTACTAGGTTGCATCGCTTTTAACAATGAAGCGATTGACTGTGGGACGTAACTGAACTAACTTTCGACTGTGACCTGATAAATGTGATAACTGAGACAAGTTGACTCCAAGAAATAACATTCTTCTTAATTTGACATGATTGCCGGAACTCAGCGATCACACTGGGCGCTGTGATAGTTCTTCATTTATAAATTTAGAAAAATAAGTCATTTTTTACTGTGGGACAAATCCTAGCCGTTAGCGCGCGCTGAAGAAATAGAGACTGTTTCAAATACTACACTTCACTGACTTTCTAACAGTGTCAGTCCGTTTGAGTTTCAACGGTTGGGTCACATATTCGTACCAACATGTATTCAGCGACATTTATCTGATATTACTAGGTTGCATCGCTTTTAACAGTGAAACGATTGACTGTGGGACTTAATTGAACTAACTTTGGACTGTGACCTGATAAAGGTGACAATTGAGACAATTGGACTCCAAGAAATAACATTCTTCTTAATTTGACATGATTGCCGGAACTCAGCAATTACACTGGGCGCTGTGGTAGCGCTTCATTTAAAAACTTAGATTAATAAGTCATTTTTTACTGTGGGACCAATCCTAGCCCTTATCGCGGGCTGAAGAAATAGCGACAGTTTCAAAAACTGCATTTCATTGACTTTCTAACGGTGTCAGTCCGTTTGAGTTACAACGGTTGGGTCACATACCCGTACCAACATGTATTTAGCGATATTTTTTGATATTACTAGGTTGTATCGCTTTTAACAATGAAGCGATTGACTGTGGGACTTAACTGAACTAACTTTCGACTGTGACCTGATAAATGTGGTAAAGGAGACAATTGGACTCCAAGAAATAACATTCTTCTTAATTTGACATGATTGCCGAAACTCAGCGATTACACTGGGCGCTGTGGTAGCGCTTCATATAAAAATTTAGATTAATAAGTCATTCTTTAATGTGGGGCGAATCCTCTCCGTTATCGCGAGCTGAAGAAATAGCGATAGTTTTAAAAACTACATTTCATTGACTTTGTTACGGTGTCAGTCCATTTGAGTTTCAACGGTTGGGTCACATATTCGTACCAATATGTATTTAGCGATGTTTTTTTGTTATTACTAGGTTGCATCGCTTTTAACAATGAAGCGATTGACTGTGGGACTTAACTGAACTAACTTTCGACTGTGACCTGATAAATGTGATAACTGAGACAAGTTGACTCCAAGAAATAACATTCTTCTTAATTTGACATGATTGCCGGAACTCAGCGATCACACTGGGCGCTGTGATAGTTCTTCATTTATAAATTTAGAAAAATAAGTCATTTTTTACTGTGAGACAAATCCTAGCCGTTAGCGCGCGCTGAAGAAACTACATTTCATTGACTTTCTAACGGTGTCAGTCCGTTTCAGTTAAAACAGTTGTGTCACTTATTCGTACCAACATGTATTAAGCGATATTTTTCTGATATTACTAGGTTGCATCGCTTTTAACTATGAAACGATTGACTGTGGGACTTAATTGAACAAACTTTGGACTGTGACCTAATAAATGTGGTACAGGAGACAATTGGACTCCAAGAATTAACATTCTTCTTAATTTTACGTGATTGCCGGAACTCAGCGATTACACTGGGCGCTGTGGTAGCGCTTCATTTAAAAATTTAGATTAATAAGTCATTTTTTACTGTGGGACCAATCCTATCCGATATCGGGCGCTGAAGAAATAGCGACAGTTTCAAAAACTGCATTTCATTGACTTTCTAACGGTGTCAGTCCGTTTGAGCTACAACGGTTGGGTCACATATTCGTACCAACATGTATTTAGCGATATTTTTCTCATATTACTAGGTTGCATCGCTTTTAACAGTAAAACGATTGACTGTGGGACTTAATTGAACGAACTTTGGACTGTGACCTGATAAATGTGATAAACGAGAAAATTGGACTCCAAGAAATAACATTCTTCTTAATTTGACATGATTGCCGGAACTCAGCGATTACACTTGGCGCTGTGGTAGCGCTTCATTTAAGAATTAAGATAAAAAAAGTCATTTTTTTAATGTGGGACCTATCCTAGCCGTTATCGCGCGCTGCAGAAATAGCGACAGTTTCAAAAATTATATCTCATTGACTTTCTAACCTTTTCACTCCGTTTGAGTTTCAACGGTTGGGTCACATATTCGTACCAACATGTATTTAGCGATATTTATCTGATGTTACTAGGTTGCATCGCTTTTAACAGTGAAACGATTGACTGTTGGACTTAATTGAACTAACTTTGGACTGTGACCTGATAAAGGTGAGAAATGAGACAATTGGTCTCCAAGAAATAACATTCTTCTTAATTCGACATGATTGCCGGAACTCAGCGATTACACTGGGCGCTGTGGTAGCGCTTCATTTAAAAGTTTAGATTAATAAGTCATTTTTTACTGTAGGACCTATCCTAGCCGTTATCGCGCGCTGAAGAAATAGTGACAGTTTCAAAAACTACATTTCATTGATTTTCTAACGGTGTAAGTCCGTTTGAGTTTCAACGGTTGGGTCACATATTCGTACCAACATGTATTTAGCGACATTTATCTGATATTACTAGGTTGCATCGCTTTTAACAGTGAAACGATTGACTGTGGGACTTAATTGAACTAACTTTGGACTGTGACCTGATAAAGGTGAGAAATGAGACAATTGGACTCCAAGAAATAACATTCTTCTTAATTCGACATGATTGCCGGAACTCAGCGATTACACTGGGCGCTGTGGTAGCGCTTCATTTAAAAGTTTAGATTAATAAGTCATTTTTTACTGTGGGACCTATCCTAGCCGTTATCGCGCGCTGAAGAAATAGTGACAGTTTCAAAAACTACATTTCATTGATTTTCTAACGGTGTAAGTCCGTTTGAGTTACAACGGTTGGGTCACATATTCGTACCAATATGTATTTAGCGATGTTTTTCTGTTATTACTAGGTTTCATCGCTTTTAACAATGAAGCGATTGACTGTGGGACTTAACTGAACTAACTTTCGACTGTGACCTGATAAATGTGATAAGTGAGACAAGTTCACTCCAAGAAATAACATTCTTCTTAATTTGACATGATTGCCGGAATTCAGCGATCACACTGGGCGCTGTGATAGTTCTTCATTTATAAATTAAGAAAATTAAGTCATTTTTTACTGTGGGACAAATCCTAGCCGTTAGCGCGCGCTGAAGAAATAGAGACTGTTTCAAATACTACACTTCACTGACTTTCTAACGATGTCAGTCCGTTTGAGTTTCAACGGTTGGGTCACATATTCGTACCAACATGTATTTAGCGACATTTATCTGATATTACTAGGTTGTATCGCTTTTAACAGTGAAACGATTGACTGTGGGACTTAATTGAACTAACTTTGGACTGTGACCTGATAAATGTGATCAACGAGAAAATTGGACTCCAAGAAATAACATTCTTCTTAATTTGACATGATTGCCGGAACTCAGCGATTACACTGGGCGCTGTGGTAGCGCTTCATTCAAAAGTTTAGATTAATAAGTCATTTTTTACTGTGGGACCTATCCTAGCCGTTATCGCGCGCTGAAGAAATAGTGACAGTTTCAAAAACTACATTTCATTGATTTTCTAACGGTGTAAGTCCGTTTGAGTTACAACGGTTGGGTCACATATTCGTACCAAGATGTATTTAGCGATGTTTTTCTGTTATTACTAGGTTGCATGGCTTTTAACAATGAAGCGATTGACTGTGGGACGTAACTGAACTAACTTTCGACTGTGACCTGATAAATGTGATAACTGAGACAAGTTGACTCCAAGAAATAACATTCTTCTTAATTTGACATGATTGCCGGAACTCAGCGATCACACTGGGCGCTGTGATAGTTCTTCATTTATAAATTTAGAAAAATAAGTCATTTTTTACTGTGGGACAAATCCTAGCCGTTAGCGCGCGCTGAAGAAATAGAGACTGTTTCAAATACTACACTTCACTGACTTTCTAACAGTGTCAGTCCGGTTGAGTTTCAACGGTTGGGTCACATATTCGTACCAACATGTATTCAGCGACATTTATCTGATATTACTAGGTTTCATCGCTTTTAACAATGAAGCGATTGACTGTGGGACTTAATTGAACTAATTTTGGACTGTGACCTGATAAAGGTGACAAATGAGACAATTGGACTCCAAGAAATAACATTCTTCTTAATTCGACATGATTGCCGGAACTCAGCGATTACACTGGGCGCTGTGGTAGCGCTTCATTTAAAAGTTTAGATTAATAAGTCATTTTTTACTGTGGGACCTATCCTAGCCGTTATCGCGCGCTGAAGAAATAGTGACAGTTTCAAAAACTACATTTCATTGATTTTCTAACGGTGTAAGTCCGTTTGAGTTACAACGGTTGGGTCACATATTCGTACCAATATGTATTTAGCGATGTTTTTCTGTTATTACTAGGTTTCATCGCTTTTAACAATGAAGCGATTGACTGTGGGACTTAACTGAACTAACTTTCGACTGTGACCTGATAAATGTGATAAGTGAGACAAGTTCACTCCAAGAAATAACATTCTTCTTAATTTGACATGATTGCCGGAATTCAGCGATCACACTGGTCGCTGTGATAGTTCTTCATTTATAAATTAAGAAAATTAAGTCATTTTTTACTGTGGGACAAATCCTAGCCGTTAGCGCGCGCTGAAGAAATAGAGACTGTTTCAAATACTACACTTCACTGACTTTCTAACGGTGTCAGTCCGTTTGAGTTTCAACGGTTGGGTCACATATTCGTACCAACATGTATTTAGCGACATTTATCTGATATTACTAGGTTGTATCGCTTTTAACAGTGAAACGATTGACTGTGGGACTTAATTGAACTAACTTTGGACTGTGACCTGATAAATGTGATCAACGAGAAAATTGGACTCCAAGAAATAACATTCTTCTTAATTTGACATGATTGCCGGAACTCAGCGATTACACTGGGCGCTGTGGTAGCGCTTCATTCAAAAGTTTAGATTAATAAGTCATTTTTTACTGTGGGACAAATCCTAGCCGTTATCGCGCGCTGAAAAAAAAGCAACAGTTTCAAAAACTACATTTCATTGACTTTCTAACGGTGTAAGTCCGTTTGAGTTACAACGGTTGGGTCACATATTCGTACCAATATGTATTTAGCGATGTTTTTCTGTTATTACTAGGTTTCATCGCTTTTAACAATGAAGCGATTGACTGTGGGACTTAACTGAACAAACTTTGGACTGTGACCTAATAAATGTGGTAAAGGAGACAATTGGACTCCAAGATATAACATTCTTCTTAATTCGACATGATTGCCGGAACTCAGCGATTACACTGGGCGCTGTGGTAGCGCTTCATTTAAAAGTTTAGATTAATAAGTCATTTTTTACTGTGGGACCTATCCTAGCCGTTATCGCGCGCTGAAAAAAAAGCAACAGTTTCAAAAACTACATTTCATTGACTTTCTAACGGTGTAAGTCCGTTTGAGTTACAACGGTTGGGTCACATATTCGTACCAATATGTATTTAGCGATGTTTTTCTGTTATTACTAGGTTTCATCGCTTTTAACAATGAAGCGATTGACTGTGGGACTTAACTGAACTAACTTTCGACTGTGACCTGATAAATGTGATAAGTGAGACAAGTTCACTCCAAGAAATAACATTCTTCTTAATTTGACATGATTGCCGGAATTCAGCGATCACACTGGGCGCTGTGATAGTTCTTCATTTATAAATTAAGAAAATTAAGTCATTTTTTACTGTGGGACAAATCCTAGCCGTTAGCGCGCGCTGAAGAAATAGAGACTGTTTCAAATACTACACTTCACTGACTTTCTAACGATGTCAGTCCGTTTGAGTTTCAACGGTTGGGTCACATATTCGTACCAACATGTATTTAGCGACATTTATCTGATATTACTAGGTTGTATCGCTTTTAACAGTGAAACGATTGACTGTGGGACTTAATTGAACTAACTTTGGACTGTGACCTGATAAATGTGATCAACGAGAAAATTGGACTCCAAGAAATAACATTCTTCTTAATTTGACATGATTGCCGGAACTCAGCGATTACACTGGGCGCTGTGGTAGCGCTTCATTCAAAAGTTTAGATTAATAAGTCATTTTTTACTGTGGGACCTATCCTAGCCGTTATCGCGCGCTGAAGAAATAGTGACAGTTTCAAAAACTACATTTCATTGATTTTCTAACGGTGTAAGTCCGTTTGAGTTACAACGGTTGGGTCACATATTCGTACCAAGATGTATTTAGCGATGTTTTTCTGTTATTACTAGGTTGCATGGCTTTTAACAATGAAGCGATTGACTGTGGGACGTAACTGAACTAACTTTCGACTGTGACCTGATAAATGTGATAACTGAGACAAGTTGACTCCAAGAAATAACATTCTTCTTAATTTGACATGATTGCCGGAACTCAGCGATCACACTGGGCGCTGTGATAGTTCTTCATTTATAAATTTAGAAAAATAAGTCATTTTTTACTGTGGGACAAATCCTAGCCGTTAGCGCGCGCTGAAGAAATAGAGACTGTTTCAAATACTACACTTCACTGACTTTCTAACAGTGTCAGTCCGGTTGAGTTTCAACGGTTGGGTCACATATTCGTACCAACATGTATTCAGCGACATTTATCTGATATTACTAGGTTTCATCGCTTTTAACAATGAAGCGATTGACTGTGGGACTTAATTGAACTAATTTTGGACTGTGACCTGATAAAGGTGACAAATGAGACAATTGGACTCCAAGAAATAACATTCTTCTTAATTCGACATGATTGCCGGAACTCAGCGATTACACTGGGCGCTGTGGTAGCGCTTCATTTAAAAGTTTAGATTAATAAGTCATTTTTTCTTCTTAATTTGACATGATTGCCGGAACTCAGCGATCACACTGGGCGCTGTGATAGTTCTTCATTTATAAATTTAGAAAAATAAGTCATTTTTTACTGTGGGACAAATCCTAGCCGTTAGAGCGCGCTGAAAAAAAAGCAACAGTTTCAAAAACTACATTTCATTGACTTTCTAACGGTGTCAGTCCGTTTCAGTTAAAACAGTTGTGTCACATATTCGTACCAACAGGTATTAAGCGATATTTTTACTGTGGGAACTATCCTAGCCGTTATCGCGCGCTGAAGAAATAGTGACAGTTTCAAAAACTACACTTCACTGACTTTCTAACGGTGTCAGTCCGTTTGAGTTTCAACGGTTGGGTCACATATTCGTACCAACATGTATTTAGCGACATTTATCTGATATTACTAGGTTGCATCGCTTATAACAGTGAAACGATTGACTGTGGGACTTAATTGAACAAACTTTGGACTGTGACCTAATAAATGTGGTAAAGGAGACAATTGGACTCCAAGAAATAACATTCTTCTTAATTCGACATGATTGCCGGAACTCAGCGATTACACTGGGCGCTGTGGTAGCGCTTCATTTAAAAGTTTAGATTAATAAGTCATTTTTTACTGTGGGACCTATCCTAGCCGTTATCGCGCGCTGAAAAAAAAGCAACAGTTTCAAAAACTACATTTCATTGACTTTCTAACGGTGTCAGTCCGTTTCAGTTAAAACAGTTGTGTCACATATTCGTACCAACAGGTATTAAGCGATATTTTTCTGATATTGCTAGGTTGCATCGCTTTTAACTATGAAACGATCGACTGTGGGACTTAACTGAACAAACTTTGGACTGTGACCTAATAAATGTGGTAAAGGAGACAATTGGACTCCAAGATATAACATTCTTCTTAATTCGACATGATTGCCGGAACTCAGCGATTACACTGGGCGCTGTGGTAGCGCTTCATTTAAAAGTTTAGATTAATAAGTCATTTTTTACTGTGGGACAAATCCTGGCCGTTAGCGCGCGCTGAAGAAATAGAGACTGTTTCAAATACTACACTTCACTGACTTTCTAACGGTGTCAGTCCGTTTGAGTTTCAACGGTTGGGTCACATATTCGTACCAACATGTATTTAGCGACATGTATCTGATATTACTAGGTTGCATCGCTTTTAACAGTGAAACGATTGACTGTGGGACTTAATTGGACTAACTTTCGACTGTGACCTGATAAATGTGATAAACAAGAAAATTGGACTCCAAGAAATAACGTTCTTCTTAATTTGACATGATTGCCGGAACTCAGCGATTACACTGGGCGCTGTGGTAGCGCTTCATTTAAAAGTTTAGATTAATAAGTCATTTTTTACTGTGGGACCTATCCTAGCCGTTATCGCGCGCTGAAGAAATAGTGACAGTTTCAAAAACTACATTTCATTGATTTTCTAACGGTGTAAGTCCGTTTGAGTTACAACGGTTGGGTCACATATTCGTGCCAATATGTACTTAGCGATGTTTTTCTGTTATTACTAGGTTGCATCGGTTTTAACAATGAAGCGATTGACTGTGGGACTTAACTGAACTAACTTTTGACTGTGACCTGATAAGTGTGATAACTGGGACAAGTTGACTCCAAGAAATAACATTCTTCTTAATTTGACATGATTGCCGGAACTCAGCGATCACACTGGGCGCTGTGATAGTTCTTCATTTATAAATTTAGAAAAATAAGTCATTTTTTACTGTGGGACAAATCCTAGCCGTTAGCGCGCGCTGAAGAAATAGAGACTGTTTCAAAAACTACACTTCACTGACTTTCTAACGGTGTCAGTCCGTTTGAGTTTCAACGGTTGGGTCACATATTCGTACCAACATGTATTTAGCGACATTTATCTGATATTACTAGGTTGCATCGCCTTTAACAGTGAAACGATTGACTGTGGGACTTAATTGAACTAACTTTGGACTGTGACCTGATAAATGTGATAAACGAGAAAATTGGACTCCAAGAAATAACATATTTCTTAATTTGACATGATGGCCGGAACTCAGCGATTACACTGGGCGCTGTGGTAGCGCTTCATTGAAAAAGTGAGATTAATAAGTCATTTTTTACTGTGGGACCAATCCTAGCCGTTATCGCGCGCTGAAAAAAAAGCAACAGTTTCAAAAACTACATTTCATTGATTTTCTAACGGTGTAAGTCCGTTTGAGTTACAACGGTTGGGTCACATATTCGTGCCAATATGTATTTAGCGATGTTTTTCTGTTATTACTAGGTTGCATCGGTTTTAACAATGAAGCGATTGACTGTGGGACTTAACTGAACTAACTTTTGACTGTTACCTGATAAGTGTGGTAACTGGGACAAGTTGACTCCAAGAAATAACATTCTTCTTAATTTGACATGATTGCCGGAACTCAGCGATCACACTGGGCGCTGTGATAGTTCTTCATTTATAAATTTAGAAAAATAAGTCATTTTTTACTGTGGGACAAATCCTAGCCGTTAGCGCGCGCTGAAGAAATAGAGACTGTTTCAAATACTACACTTCACTGACTTTCTAACGGTGTCAGTCCGTTTGAGTTTCAACGGTTGGGTCACATATTCGTACCAACATGTATTTAGCGACATTTATCTGATATTACTAGGTTGCATCGCCTTTAACAGTGAAACGATTGACTGTGGGACTTAATTGAACTAACTTTGGACTGTGACCTGATGAATGTGATAAACGAGAAAATTGGACTCCAAGAAATAACATATTTCTTAATTTGACATGATTGCCGGAACTCAGCGATTACACTGGGCGCTGTGGTAGCGCTTCATTGAAAAAGTGAGATTAATAAGTCATTTTTTACTGTGGGACCAATCCTAGCCGTTATCGCGCGCTGAAAAAAAAGCAACCGTTTCAAAAACTACATTTCATTGATTTTCTAACGGTGTAAGTCCGTTTGAGTTACAACGGTTGGGTCACATATTCGTGCCAATATGTATTTAGCGATGTTTTTCTGTTATTACTAGGTTGCATCGGTTTTAACAATGAAGCGATTGACTGTGGGACTTAACTGAACTAACTTTTGACTGTGACCTGATAAGTGTGGTAACTGGGACAAGTTGACTCCAAGAAATAACATTCTTCTTAATTTGACATGATTGCCGGAACTCAGCGATCACACTGGGCGCTGTGATAGTTCTTCATTTATAAATTTAGAAAAATAAGTCATTTTTTACTGTGGGACAAATCCTAGCCGTTAGAGCGCGCTGAAGAAATAGAGACTGTTTCAAATACTACACTTCACTGACTTTCTAACGGTGTCAGTCCGTTTGAGTTTCAACGGTTGGGTCACATATTCGTACCAACATGTATTTAGCGACATTTATCTGATATTACTAGGTTGCATCGCCTTTAACAGTGAAACGATTGACTGTGGGACTTAATTGAACTAACTTTGGACTGTGACCTGATGAATGTGATAAACGAGAAAATTGGACTCCAAGAAATAACATATTTCTTAATTTGACATGATTGCCGGAACTCAGCGATTACACTGGGCGCTGTGGTAGCGCTTCATTGAAAAAGTGAGATTAATAAGTCATTTTTTACTGTGGGACCAATCCTAGCCGTTATCGCGCGCTGAAAAAAAAGCAACAGTTTCAAAAACTACATTTCATTGACTTTCTAACGGTGTCAGTCCGTTTCAGTTAAAACAGTTGTGTCACATATTCATACCAAAATGTATTAAGCGATATTTTTCTGATATTACTAGGTTGCATCGCTTTTAACTATGAAACGATTGACTGTGGGACTTAATTGAACAAACTTTGGACTGTGACCTAATAAATGTGGTAAAGGAGACAATTGGACTCCAAGAAATAACATTCTTCTTAATTTGACGTGATTGCCGGAACTCAGCGATTACACTGGGCGCTGTGGTAGCCCTTCATTTAAAAATTTAGATTAATAAGTCATTTTTTTACTGTGGGACCAATCCTAGCCGTTATTGCGCGCTGAAGAAATAGCGACAGTTTCAAAAACTACATTTCATTGACTTTCTAACGGTGTCAGTCCGTTTGAGTTTCAACGGTTGGGTCACATATTCGTACCAACATGTATTTAGTGATATTTTTTGATATTACTAGGTTGCATCGCTTTTAACAATGAAGCGATTGACTGTGGGACTTAACAGAACTAACTTTGGACTGTGACCTGATAAATGTGATAAATGAGAAAATTGGACTCCAACAAATAACATTCTTCTTAATTTGACATGATTGCCGGAACTCAGCGGTTACACTGGGCGCTGTGGTAGCGCTTCATTTAAAAAGTTAGATTAATAAGTCATTTTTTACTGTGGGACCAATCCTATCTGATATCGGGCGCTGAAGAAATAGCGACAGTTTCAAAAACTGCATTTCATTGACTTTCTAACCGTGTCAGTCCGTTTGAGTTTCAACGGTTGGGTCACATATTCGTACCATTATGTATTTAGCGATATTTTTCTCATATCACTAGGTTGCATCGCTTTTAACAGTGAAACGATTGACTGTGGGACTTAATTGAACAATCTTTGGACTGTGACCTAATAAATGTGATAAAGGAGACAATTGGACTCCAAGAAATAACATTCTTCTTAATTTGACATGATTGCCGGAACTCAGCGATTACACTGGGCGCTGTGGTAGCGCTTCATTCAAGAATTAAGATAAAAAAAGTCATTTTTTTAATGTGGGACCTATCTTAGCCGTTATCGCGCGGTCCAGAAATAGCGACAGTTTCAAAAAGTATATTTCATGGACTTTCTAACCTTTTCACTCCGTTTGAGTTACAACGGTTGGGTCACATATTCGTACCAACATGTATTTAGCGATATTTATCTGATATTACTAGGTTGCATCGCTTTTAACAGTGAAACGATTGACTGTGGGACTTAATTGAACTAACTTTCGACTGTGACCTGATAAAGGTGAGAAATGAGACAATTGGACTCCAAGAAATAACTTTCTTCTTAATTCGACATGATTGCCGGAACTCAGCGATTACACTGGGCGCTGTGGTAGCACTTCATTTAAAAGTTTAGATTAATAAGTCATTTTTTACTGTGGGACCTATCCTAGCCGTTATCGCGCGCTGAAGAAATAGTGACAGTTTCAAAAACTACATTTCATTGATTTTCTAACGGTGTAAGTCCGTTTGAGTTACAACGGTTGGGTCACATATTCGTACCAATATGTATTTAGCGATGTTTTTCTGTTATTACTAGGTTTCATCGCTTTTAACAATGAAGCGATTGACTGTGGGACTTAACTGAACTAACTTTGGACTGTGACCTGATAAATGTGATAAACGAGAAAATTGGACTCCAAGAAATAACCTTCTTCTTAATTTGACATGATTGCCGGAACTCAGCAATTACACTGGGCGCTGTGGTAGCACTTCATTTAAAAGTTTAGATTAATAAGTCATTTTTTACTGTGGGACCAATCCTAGCCGTTATAGCGCGCTGAAGAAATTGTGACAGTTTCAAAAACTACATTTCATTGATTTTCTAACGGTGTAAGTCCGTTTGAGTTACAACGGTTGGGTCACATATTCGTACCAATATGTATTTAGCGATGTTTTTCTGTTATTACTAGGTTTCATCGCTTTTAACAATGAAGCGATTGACTGTGGGACTTAACTGAACTAACTTTCGACTGTGACCTGATAAATGTGATAAGTGAGACAAGTTGACTCCAAGAAATAACATTCTTCTTAATTTGTCGTGATTGCCGGAACTCAGCAATTACACTGGGCCCTGTGGTAGCCCTTTATTTAAAAATTTAGATTAATAATTCATTTTTTACTGTGGGACCAATCCTAGCCGTTATCGCGCGCTGAAGAAATAGCGACAGCTTCAAAACCTACATTTCATTGACTTTCTTACGGTGTCAGTCCGTTTGAGTTACATCGGTTGGGACATGTATTCGTGCCAACATGTATTTAGCGATATTTATCTGATATTACTAGGCTGCATCGCATTTAACAGTGAAACGATTGGCTGTGGGACTTAATTGAACAAACTTTGGACTGTGACCTGATAACTGTGGTAAAGGTGACAATTGGACTCCATGAAATAACCTTCTTCTTAATTTGACATGATTGCCGGAACTTAGCAATTACATTGGGCGCTGTGGTAGCGCTTCATTCAAGATTTAAGATAAAAAAAGTCATTTTTTTAATGTGGGACCTATCTTAGCCGTTATCGCGCGGTCCAGAAATAGCGACAGTTTCAAAAAGTATATTTCATTGGCTTTCTAACCTTTTCACTCCGTTTGAGTTACAACGGTTGGGTCACATATTCGTACCAACATGTATTTAGCGATATTTATCTGATATTACTAGGTTGCATCGCTTTTAACAGTGAAACGATTGACTGTGGGACTTAATTGAACTAACTTTCGACTGTGACCTGATAAAGGTGAGAAATGAGACAATTGGACTCCAAGAAATAACTTTCTTCTTAATTCGACATGATTGCCGGAACTCAGCGATTACACTGGGCGCTGTGGTAGCACTTCATTTAAAAGTTTAGATTAATAAGTCATTTTTTACTGTGGGACCTATCCTAGCCGTTATCGCGCGCTGAAGAAATAGTGACAGTTTCAAAAACTACATTTCATTGATTTTCTAACGGTGTAAGTCCGTTTGAGTTACAACGGTTGGGTCACATATTCGTACCAATATGTATTTAGCGATGTTTTTCTGTTATTACTAGGTTTCATCGCTTTTAACAATGAAGCGATTGACTGTGGGACTTAACTGAACTAACTTTGGACTGTGACCTGATAAATGTGATAAGTGAGACAAGTTGACTCCAAGAAATAACATTCTTCTTAATTTGTCGTGATTGCCGGAACTCAGCAATTACACTGGGCCCTGTGGTAGCCCTTTATTTAAAAATTTAGATTAATAATTCATTTTTTACTGTGGGACCAATCCTAGCCGTTATCGCGCGCTGAAGAAATAGCGACAGCTTCAAAACCTACATTTCATTGACTTTCTTACGGTGTCAGTCCGTTTGAGTTACATCGGTTGGGACATGTATTCGTGCCAACATGTATTTAGCGATATTTATCTGATATTACTAGGCTGCATCGCATTTAACAGTGAAACGATTGGCTGTGGGACTTAATTGAACAAACTTTGGACTGTGACCTGATAACTGTGGTAAAGGTGACAATTGGACTCCATGAAATAACCTTCTTCTTAATTTGACATGATTGCCGGAACTTAGCAATTACATTGGGCGCTGTGGTAGCGCTTCATTCAAGAATTAAGATAAAAAAAGTCATTTTTTTAATGTGGGACCTATCTTAGCCGTTATCGCGCGGTCCAGAAATAGCGACAGTTTCAAAAAGTATATTTCATGGACTTTCTAACCTTTTCACTCCGTTTGAGTTACAACGGTTGGGTCACATATTCGTACCAACATGTATTTAGCGATATTTATCTGATATTACTAGGTTGCATCGCTTTTAACAGTGAAACGATTGACTGTGGGACTTAATTGAACTAACTTTCGACTGTGACCTGATAAAGGTGAGAAATGAGACAATTGGACTCCAAGAAATAACTTTCTTCTTAATTCGACATGATTGCCGGAACTCAGCGATTACACTGGGCGCTGTGGTAGCACTTCATTTAAAAGTTTAGATTAATAAGTCATTTTTTACTGTGGGACCTATCCTAGCCGTTATCGCGCGCTGAAGAAATAGTGACAGTTTCAAAAACTACATTTCATTGATTTTCTAACGGTGTAAGTCCGTTTGAGTTACAACGGTTGGGTCACATATTCGTACCAATATGTATTTAGCGATGTTTTTCTGTTATTACTAGGTTTCATCGCTTTTAACAATGAAGCGATTGACTGTGGGACTTAACTGAACTAACTTTGGACTGTGACCTGATAAATGTGATAAGTGAGACAAGTTGACTCCAAGAAATAACATTCTTCTTAATTTGTCGTGATTGCCGGAACTCAGCAATTACACTGGGCCCTGTGGTAGCCCTTTATTTAAAAATTTAGATTAATAATTCATTTTTTACTGTGGGACCAATCCTAGCCGTTATCGCGCGCTGAAGAAATAGCGACAGCTTCAAAACCTACATTTCATTGACTTTCTTACGGTGTCAGTCCGTTTGAGTTACATCGGTTGGGACATGTATTCGTGCCAACATGTATTTAGCGATATTTATCTGATATTACTAGGCTGCATCGCATTTAACAGTGAAACGATTGGCTGTGGGACTTAATTGAACAAACTTTGGACTGTGACCTGATAACTGTGGTAAAGGTGACAATTGGACTCCATGAAATAACCTTCTTCTTAATTTGACATGATTGCCGGAACTTAGCAATTACATTGGGCGCTGTGGTAGCGCTTCATTCAAGAATTAAGATAAAAAAAGTCATTTTTTTAATGTGGGACCTATCTTAGCCGTTATCGCGCGGTCCAGAAATAGCGACAGTTTCAAAAAGTATATTTCATGGACTTTCTAACCTTTTCACTCCGTTTGAGTTACAACGGTTGGGTCACATATTCGTACCAACATGTATTTAGCGATATTTATCTGATATTACTAGGTTGCATCGCTTTTAACAGTGAAACGATTGACTGTGGGACTTAATTGAACTAACTTTCGACTGTGACCTGATAAAGGTGAGAAATGAGACAATTGGACTCCAAGAAATAACTTTCTTCTTAATTCGACATGATTGCCGGAACTCAGCGATTACACTGGGCGCTGTGGTAGCACTTCATTTAAAAGTTTAGATTAATAAGTCATTTTTTACTGTGGGACCTATCCTAGCCGTTATCGCGCGCTGAAGAAATAGTGACAGTTTCAAAAACTACATTTCATTGATTTTCTAACGGTGTAAGTCCGTTTGAGTTACAACGGTTGGGTCACATATTCGTACCAATATGTATTTAGCGATGTTTTTCTGTTATTACTAGGTTTCATCGCTTTTAACAATGAAGCGATTGACTGTGGGACTTAACTGAACTAACTTTGGACTGTGACCTGATAAATGTGATAAACGAGAAAATTGGACTCCAAGAAATAACCTTCTTCTTAATTTGACATGATTGCCGGAACTCAGCAATTACACTGGGCGCTGTGGTAGCACTTCATTTAAAAGTTTAGATTAATAAGTCATTTTTTACTGTGGGACCAATCCTAGCCGTTATAGCGCGCTGAAGAAATTGTGACAGTTTCAAAAACTACATTTCATTGACTTTCTTACGGTGTCAGTCCGTTTGAGTTACATCGATTGGGTCACGTATTCGTACCAACATGTATTTAGCGATATTTATCTGATATTACTAGGCTGCATCGCATTTAACAGTGAAACGATTGGCTGTGGGACTTAATTGAACAAACTTTGGACTGTGACCTGATTACTGTGGTAAAGGAGACAATTGGACTCCATGAAATAACCTTCTTCTTAATTTAACATGATTGCCGGAACTCAGCAATTACACTGGGCGCTGTGGTAGCGCTTCATTTAAAAACTTAGATTAATAAGTCTTTTTTTACTGTGGGACCAATCCTAGCCCTTATCGCAGGCTGAAGAAATAGCGACAGTTTCAAAAACTGCATTTCATTGACTTTCTAACGGTGTCAGTCCGTTTGAGTTACAACGGTTGGGTCACATACCCGTACCAACATGTATTTAGCGATATTTTTTGATATTACTAGGTTGCATCGCTTTTAACAATGAAGCGATTGACTGTGGGACTTAACTGAACTAACTTTCGACTGTGACCTGATAAATGTGGTAAAGGAGACAATTGGACTCCAAGAAATAACATTCTTCTTAATTTGACATGATTGCCGAAACTCAGCGATTACACTGGACGCTGTGGTAGCGCTTCATATAAAAATTTAGATTAATAAGTCATTCTATAATGTGGGACGAATCCTCTCCGTTATCGCGAGCTGAAGAAATAGCGATAGTTTTAAAAACTACATTTCATTGACTTTGTTATGGTGTCAGTCCGTTTGAGTTTCAACGGTTGGGTCACATATTCGTACCAACATAAATTTAGCGACATTTATCTGATATTACTAGGTTGCATCGCTTTTAACAGTGAAACGATTGACAGTGGGATTTAATTGAACGAACTTTGGACTGTGACCTGATAACTGTGGTAAAGGAGACAATTGGACTCCAAGAAATAACATTCTTCTTAATTTGACATGATTGCCGAAACTCAGCAGTTACACTGGGCGCTGTGGTAGCGTTTCATTTAAAAATTTAGATTAATAAGTCATTTTTTACTGTGGGACCAATCCTAGCCGTTATCGCGCGATGAAGAAATAGCGACAGTCTCAAAAACTGTATTTCATTGACTTTCTAACGGCGTCAGTCCGTTTGAGTTACAACGGTTGGGTCACATATTCGTACCAACATGTATTTAGCGATATTTATCTGATATTACTAGGTTGCATCGCTTTTAACAGTGAAACGATTGACTGTGGGATTTAATTGAACTAACTTTGGACTGTGATCTGATAAATGTGATAAATGGGAAAATTGGACTCCAAGAAATAACATTCTTCTTAATTTGACATGATTGGCGAAACTCAGCAGTTACACTGGGTGTGGTGGTAGCGCTTCATTTAAGAATTAAGATAAAAAAGGCATTTTTTTAATGTGGGACCAATCCTAGCCGTTATCGCGCGCAGAAGAAATAGAGACAGTTTCAAATACCACATTTAACTGACTTTCTAACGGTGTCAGTCCGTTTGAGTTTCAACGGTGGGGTCACATATTCGTACCAACATGTATTTAGCGATATTTTTCTCATATTACTAGGTTGTATCGCTTTTAACAGTGAAACGATTGACTGTGGGATTTAATTGAACTAACTTTGGACTGTGACCTGATAAATGTGATAAATGGGAAAATTGGACTCCAAGAAATAACATTCTTCTTAATTTGACATGATTGCCGAAACTCAGCAGTTACACTGGGTGTGGTGGTAGCGCTTCATTTAAGAATTAAGATAAAAAAGGCATTTTTTTAATGTGGGACCAATCCTAGGCGTTATCGCGCGCAGAAGAAATAGAGACAGTTTCAAATATCACATTTAACTGACTTTCTAACGGTGTCAGTCCGTTTGAGTTTCAACGGTGGGGTCACATATTCGTACCAACATGTATTTAGCGATATTTTTCTCATATTACTAGGTTGCATCGCTTTTAACAGTGAAACGATTGACAGTGGGACTAAATTAAACTGATTTTGGATTGACTGTGGGATTTAATTGAAGTAACTTTGGACTGTGACCTGATAAATGTTATAAATGGGAAAATTGGACTCCAAGAAATAACATTCTTCCTAATTTGACATGATTGCCGGAACTCAGCGATTACACTGGGTGTGGTGGTAGCGCTTCATTTAAGAATTAAGATAAAAAAGGCATTTTTTTTAATGTGGGACCAATCCTAGCCGTTATCGCGCGATGAAGAAATAGCGACAGTTTCAAAAACTACATTTCATTGACTTTCTAACGGTGTCAGTCCATTTCAGTTACAACAGTTGTGTCACATATTCGTACCAACATGTTTTAAGCAATATTTTTCTAATATTACTAGGTTGCATCGCTTTTAACTATGAAACGATTGAAGGTGGGACTTAATTGAACAAACTTTGGACTGTGACCTGATAACTGTGGTAAAGGAGACAATTGGACTCCAAGAAATAACATTCTTCTTAATTTGACATGATTGCCGAAACTCAGCAGTTACACTGGGCGCTGTGGTAGCGCTTCATTTAAAAATTTAGATTAATAAGTCATTTTTTACTGTGGGACCAATCCTAGCCGTTATCGCGCGATGAAGAAATAGCGACAGTCTCAAAAACTGTATTTCATTGACTTTCCAAAGGCGTCAGTCCGTTTGAGTTACAACGGTTTGGTCACATATTCGTACCAACATGTATTTAGCGATATTTATCTGATATTACTAGGTTGCATCGCTTTTAACAGTGAAACGATTGACTGTGGGATTTAATTGAACTAACTTTGGACTGTGACCTGATAAATGTGATAAATGGGAAAATTGGACTCCAAGAAATAACATTCTTCTTAATTTGACATGATTGCCGGAGCTCAGCGATTACACTGGGTGTGGTGGTAGCGCTTCATTTAAGAATTAAGATAAAAAAGGCATTTTTTTAATGTGGGACCAATCCTAGCCGTTATCGCGCGCTGAAGAAATAGAGACAGTTTCAAATACCACATTTCACTGACTTTCTAACGGTGTCAGTCCGTTTGAGTTTCAACGGTGGGGTCACATATTCGTACCAACATGTATTTAGCGATATTTTTCTCATATTACTAGGTTGCATCGCTTTTAACAGTGAAACGATTGACAGTGGGACTAAATTAAACTGATTTTGGATTGAGACCTTATAAATGTTATAAGTGAGACAAGTTGACTCCAAGAAATAACATTCTTCTTAATTTGACATGATTGCCGAAACTCAGCAGTTACACTGGGCGCTGTGGTAGCGCTTCATTTAAAAATTTAGATTAATAAGTCATTTTTTACTGTGGGACCAATCCTAGCCGTTATCGCGCGATGAAGAAATAGCGACAGTCTCAAAAACTGTATTTCATTGACTTTCTAACAGCGTCAGTCCGTTTGAGTTACAACGGTTGGGTCACATATTCGTACCAACATGTATTTAGCGATATTTATCTGATATTACTAGGTTGCATCGCTTTTAACAGTGAAACGATTGACTGTGGGATTTAATTGAAGTAACTTTGGACTGTGACCTGATAAATGTGATAAATGGGAAAATTGGACTCCAGGAAATAACATTCTTCTTAATTTGACATGATTGCCGGAACTCAGCGATTACACTGGGTGTGGTGGTAGCGCTTCATTTAAGAATTAAGATAAAAAAGGCATTTTTTTAATGTGGGACCAATCCTAGCCGTTATCGCGCGCAGAAGAAATAGAGACAGTTTCAAATACCACATTTAACTGACTTTCTAACGGTGTCAGTCCGTTTGAGTTTCAACGGTGGGGTCACATATTCGTACCAACATGTATTTAGCGATATTTTTCTCATATTACTAGGTTGCATCGCTTTTAACAGTGAAACGATTGACAGTGGGACTAAATTAAACTGATTTTGGATTGAGACCTTATAAATGTTATAAGTGAGACAAGTTGACTCCAAGAAATAACATTCTTCTTAATTTGACATGATTTCCGAAACACAGCAGTTACACTGGGCGCTGTGGTAGCGCTTCATTTAAAAATTTAGATTAATAAGTCATTTTTTACTGTGGGACCAATCCTAGCCGTTATCGCGCGATGAAGAAATAGCGACAGTCTCAAAAACTGTATTTCATTGACTTTCTAACGGCGTCAGTCCGTTTCAGTTACAACAGTTGTGTCACATATTCGTACCAACATGTATTAAGCAAAATTTTTCTGTTATTACTAGGTTGCATCGCTTTTAACAGTGAAACGATTGACTGTGGGATTTAATTGAACTAACTTTGGACTGTGACCTGATAAATGTGATAAATGGGAAAATTGGACTCCAAGAAATAACATTCTTCTTAATTTGACATGATTGCCGGAACTCAGCGATTACACTGGGTGCGGTGGTAGCGCTTCATTTAAAAATTAAGATAAAAAAGTCATTTTTTTAATGTGGGACCAATCCTAGCCGTTATCGCGCGCAGAAGAAACAGAGACAGTTTCAAATACCACATTTCACTGACTTTCTAACGGTGTCAGTCCGTTTGAGTTTCAACGGTGGGGTCACATATTCGTACCAACATGTATTTAGCGATATTTTTCTCATATTACTAGGTTGCATCGCTTTTAACAGTGAAACGATTGACAGTGGGACTAAATTAAACTGATTTTGGATTGAGACCTTATAAATGTTATAAGTGAGACAAGTTGACTCCAAGAAATAACATTCTTCTTAATTTGACATGATTGCCGAAACTCAGCAGTTACACTGGGCGCTGTGGTAGCGCTTCATTTAAAAATTTAGATTAATAAGTCATTTTTTACTGTGGGACCAATCCTAGCCGTTATCGCGCGATGAAGAAATAGCGACAGTCTCAAAAACTGTATTTCATTGACTTTCTAACGGCGTCAGTCCGTTTGAGTTACAACGGTTGGGTCACATATTCGTACCAACATGTATTTAGCGATATTTATCTGATATTACTAGGTTGCATCGCTTTTAACAGTGAAACGATTGACTGTGGGATTTAATTGAGGTAACTTTAGACTGTGACCTGATAAATGTGATAAATGGGAAAATTGGACTCCAGGAAATAACATTCTTCTTAATTTGACATGATTGCCGGAACTCAGCGATTACACTGGGTGTGGTGGTAGCGCTTCATTTAAGAATTAAGATAAAAAGGGCATTTTTTTAATGTGGGACCAATCCTAGCCGTTATCGCGCGCAGAAGAAATAGAGACAGTTTCAAATACCACATTTAACTGACTTTCTAACGGTGTCAGTCCGTTTGAGTTTCAACGGTGGGGTCACATATTCGTACCAACATGTATTTAGCGATATTTTTCTCATATTACTAGGTTGCATCGCTTTTAACAGTGAAACGATTGACAGTGGGACTAAATTAAACTGATTTTGGATTGAGATCTTATAAATGTTATAAGTGAGACAAGTTGACTCCAAGAAATAACATTCTTCTTAATTTGACATGATTGCCGAAACTCTGGGCGCTGTGGTAGCGCTTCATTTAAAAATTTAGATTAATAAGTCATTTTTTACTGTGGGACCAATCCTAGCCGTTATCGCGCGATGAAGAAATAGCGACAGTCTCAAAAACTGTATTTCATTGACTTTCTAACGGCGTCAGTCCGTTTGAGTTACAGCGGTTGGGTCACATATTCGTACCAACATGTATTTAGCGATATTTATCTGATATTACTAGGTTGCATCGCTTTTAACAGTGAAACGATTGACAGTGGGACTAAATTAAACTGATTTTGGATTGAGACCTTATAAATGTTATAAGTGAGACAAGTTGACTCCAAGAAATAACATTCTTCTTAATTTGACATGATTGCCGAAACTCAGCAGTTACACTGGGCGCTGTGGTAGCGCTTCATTTAAAAATTTAGATTAATAAGTCATTTTTTACTGTGGGACCAATCCTAGCCGTTATCGCGCGATGAAGAAATAGCGACAGTCTCAAAAACTGCATTTCATTGACTTTCTAACGGCGTCAGTCCGTTTGAGTTACAACGGTTGTGTCACATATTCGTACCAACATGTATTTAGCGATATTTATCTGATATTACTAGGTTGCATCGCTTTTAACAGTGAAACGATTGACTGTGGGATTTAATTGAAGTAACTTTGGACTGTGACCTGATAAATGTGATAAATGGGAAAATTGGACTCCAGGAAATAACATTCTTCTTAGTTTGACATGATTGCCGGAACTCAGCGATTACACTGGGTGTGGTGGTAGCGCTTCATTTAAGAATTAAGATAAAAAAGGCATTTTTTTAATGTGGGACCAATCCTAGCCGTTATCGCGCGCAGAAGAAATAGAGACAGTTTCAAATACCACATTTAACTGACTTTCTAACGGTGTCAGTCCGTTTGAGTTTCAACGGTGGGGTCACATATTCGTACCAACATGTATTTAGCGATATTTTTCTCATATTACTAGGTTGCATCGCTTTTAACAGTGAAACGATTGACAGTGGGACTAAATTAAACTGATTTTGGATTGAGACCTTATAAATGTTATAAGTGAGACAAGTTGACTCCAAGAAATAACATTCTTCTTAATTTGACATGATTGCCGAAACACAGCAGTTACACTGGGCGCTGTGGTAGCGCTTCATTTAAAAATTTAGATTAATAAGTCATTTTTTACTGTGGGACCAATCCTAGCCGTTATCGCGCGATGAAGAAATAGCGACAGTCTCAAAAACTGTATTTCATTGACTTTCTAACGGCGTCAGTCCGTTTCAGTTACAACAGTTGTGTCACATATTCGTACCAACATGTATTAAGCAATATTTTTCTGTTATTACTAGGTTGCATCGCTTTTAACAGTGAAACGATTGACTGTGGGATTTAATTGAACTAACTTTGAACTGTGACCTGATAAATGTGATAAATGGGAAAATTGGACTCCAAGAAATAACATTCTTCTTAATTTGACATGATTGCCGGAACTCAGCGATTACACTGGGTGCGGTGGTAGCGCTTCATTTAAAAATTAAGATAAAAAAGTCATTTTTTTAATGTGGGACCAATCCTAGCCGTTATCGCGCGCAGAAGATATAGAGACAGTTTCAAATACCACATTTCACTGACTTTCTAACGGTGTCAGTCCGTTTGAGTTTCAACGGTGGGGTCACATATTCGTACCAACATGTATTTAGCGATATTTTTCTCATATTACTAGGTTGCATCGCTTTTAACAGTGAAACGATTGACAGTGGGACTAAATTAAACTGATTTTGGATTGAGACCTTATAAATGTTATAAGTGAGACAAGTTGACTCCAAGAAATAACATTCTTCTTAATTTGACATGATTGCCGAAACTCAGCAGTTACACTGGGCGCTGTGGTAGCGCTTCATTTAAAAATTTAGATTAATAAGTCATTTTTTACTGTGGGACCAATCCTAGCCGTTATCGCGCGATGAAGAAATAGCGACAGTCTCAAAAACTGTATTTCATTGACTTTCTAACGCCGTCAGTCCGTTTGAGTTACAACGGTTGGGTCACATATTCGTACCAACATGTATTTAGCGATATTTATCTGATATTACTAGGTTGCATCGCTTTTAACAGTGAAACGATTGACTGTAGGATTTAATTGAACTAACTTTGGACTGTGACCTGATAAATGTGATAAATGGGAAAATTGGACTCCAAGAAATAACATTCTTCTTATTTTGACATGATTGCCGGAACTCAGCGATTACACTGGGTGCGGTGGTAGCGCTTCATTTAAAAATTAAGATAAAAAAGGCATTTTTTTAATGTGGGACCAATCCTAGCCGTTATCGCGCGCAGAAGAAATAGAGACAGTTTCAAATACCACATTTCACTGACTTTCTAACGGTGTAAGTCCGTTTGAGTTTCAATGGTGGGGTCACATATTCGTACCAACATGTATTTAGCGATATTTTTCTCATATTACTAGGTTGCATCGCTTTTAACAGTGAAACGATTGACAGTGGGGCTAAATTAAACTGATTTTGGATTGAGACCTTATAAATGTTATAAGTGAGACAAGTTGACTCCAAGAAATAGCATTCTTCTTAATTTGACATGATTGCCGAAACTCAGCGACTACACTGGGCGCTGTGGTAGCGCTTCATTGAAAGAGTGAGATTAATAAGTCATTTTTTACTGTGGGACCAATCCTAGCCGTTATCGCGAGCTGAAGAAATAGCGATAGTTTTAAAACTACATTTCATTGACTTTGTTACGGTGTCAGTCCGTTTGAGTCTCAACGGCTGGGTCACATATTCGTACCAACATGTATTTAGCGACATTTATCTAATATTACTAGGTTGCATCGCTTTTAACAGTGAAACGATTGACTGTGGGACTTAATTGAACGAACTTTGGACTGTGACCTGATAAATGTGATAAACGAGAAAATTGGACTCCAAGAAATAACATTCTTCTTATTTTGACATGATTGCCGGAACTCAGCGATTACACTGGGCGCTGTGGTAGCGCTTCATATAAAAATTTAGATTAATAAGTCATTCTATAATGTGGGACGAATCCTCTCCGTTATCGCGAGCTGAAGAAATAGCGATAGTTTTAAAAACTACATTTCATTGACTTTGTTATGGTGCCAGTCCGTTTGAGTTTCAACGGTTGGGTCACATATTCGTACCAACATAAATTTTGCGACATTTATCTGATATTACTAGGTTGCATCGCTTTTAACAGTGAAACGATTGACAGTGGGACTTAATTGAACGAACTTTGGACTGTGACCTGATAAATGTGATAAACGAGAAAATTGGACTCCAAGAAATAACAATCTTCTTAATTTGACATGATTGCCGGAACTCAGCGGTTACACTGGGCGCTGTGGTAGCGCTTCATTGCAAAAGTGAGATTGGTAAGTCATTTTTTACTGTGGGACTAATCCTAGCCGTTATCGCGCGCTGAAAAAAAAGCAACAGTTTCAAAAACTACATTTTATTGACTTTCTAACGGTGTCAGTCCGTTTCAGTTACAACAGTTGTGTCACATATTCGTACCAACATGTATTAAGCAATATTTTTCTGATATTACTAGGTTGCATCGCTTTTAACTATGAAACGATTGACTGTGGGACTTAATTGAACAAACTTTGGACTGTGACCTGATAACTGTGGTAAAGGAGACAATTGGACTCCAAGAAATAACATTCTTCTTAATTTGACATGATTGCCGAAACTCAGCAGTTACACTGGGCGCTGTGGTAGCGCTTCATTTAAGAATTAAGATAAAAAAGTCATTTTTTTAATGTGGGACCAATCCTAGCCGTTATCGCGCGCAGAAGAAATAGAGACAGTTTCAAATACCACATTTCACTGACTTTCTAACGGTGTCAGTCCGTTTGAGTTTCAACGGTGGGGTCACATATTCGTACCAACATGTATTTAGCGATATTTTTCTCATATTACTAGGTTGCATCGCTTTTAACAGTGAAACGATTGACAGTGGGACTAAATTAAACTGATTTTGGATTGAGACCTTATAAATGTTATAAGTGAGACAAGTTGACTCCAAGAAATAACATTCTTCTTAATTTGACATGATTGCCGAAACTCAGCAGTTGCACTGGGCGCTGTGGTAGCGCTTCATTTAAAAATTTAGATTAATAAGTCATTTTTTACTGTGGGACCAATCCTAGCCGTTATCGCGCGATGAAGAAATAGCGACAGTCTCAAAAACTGTATTACATTGACTTTCTAACGGCGTCAGTCCGTTTGAGTTACAACGGTTGGGTCACATATTCGTACCAACATGTATTTAGCGATATTTATCTGATATTACTAGGTTGCATCGCTTTTAACAGTGAAACGATTGACTGTGGGATTTAATTGAACTAACTTTGGACTGTGACAAGATAAATGTGATAAATGGGAAAATTGGACTCCAAGAAATAACATTCTTCTTAATTTGACATGATTGCCGGAACTCAGCGATTACACTGGGTGCGGTGGTAGCGCTTCATTTAAGAATTAAGATAAAAAAGTCATTTTTTTAATGTGGAACCAATCCTAGCCGTTATCGCGCGCAGAAGAAATAGAGACAGTTTCAAATACCACATTTAACTGACTTTCTAACGGTGTCAGTCCGTTTGAGTTTCAACGGTGGGGTCACATATTCGTACCAACATGTATTTAGCGATATTTTTCTCATATTACTAGGTTGCATCGCTTTTAACAGTGAAACGATTGACAGTGGGACTAAATTAAACTGATTTTGGATTGAGACCTTATAAATGTTATAAGTGAGACAAGTTGACTCCAAGAAATAACCTTCTTCTTAATTTGACATGATTGCCGGAACTCAGCAATTACACTGGGCGCTGTGGTAGCGCTTCATTTAAAAACTTAGATTAATAAGTCATTTTTTACTGTGGGACCAATCCTAGCCCTTATCGCGGGCTGAAGAAATAGCGACAGTTTCAAAAACTGCATTTCATTGACTTTCTAACGGTGTCAGTCCGTTTGAGTTACAACGGTTGGGTCACATACCCGTACCAACATGTATTTAGCGATATTTTTTGATATTACTAGGTTGCATCGCTTTTAACAGTGAAGCGATTGACTGTGGGACTTAACTGAACTAACTTTCGACTGTGACCTGATAAATGTGGTAAAGGAGACAATTGGACTCCAAGAAATAACATTCTTCTTAATTTGACATGATTGCCGAAATTCAGCGATTACACTGGGCGCTGTGGTAGCGCTTCATATAAAAATTTAGATTAATAAGTCATTCTATAATGTGGGACGAATCCTCTCCCTTATCGCGAGCTGAAGAAATAGCGATAGTTTTAAAAACTACATTTCATTGACTTTGTTATGGTGTCAGTCCGTTTGAGTTTCAACGGTTGGGTCACACATTCGTACCAACATAAATTTAGCGACATTTATCTGATATTACTAGGTTGCATCGCTTTTAACAGTGAAACGATTGACAGTGGGACTTAATTGAACGAACTTTGGACTGTGACCTGATAAATGTGATAAACGAGAAAATTGGACTCCAAGAAATAACATTCTTCTTAATTTGACATGATTGCCGGAACTCAGCGATTACACTGGGCGCTGTGGTAGCGCTTCATTGAAAAAGTGAGATTGGTAAGTCATTTTTTACTGTGGGACTAATCCTAGCCGTTATCGCGCGCTGAAAAAAAAGCAACAGTTTCAAAAACTACATTTCATTGACTTTCTAACGGTGTCAGTCCGTTTCAGTTACAACAGTTGTGTCACATATTCGTACCAACATGTATTAAGCAATATTTTTCTGATATTACTAGGTTGCATCGCTTTTAACTATGAAACGATTGACTGTGGGACTTAATTGAACAAACTTTGGACTGTGACCTGATAACTGTGGTAAAGGAGACAATTGGACACCAAGAAATAACATTCTTCTTAATTTGACATGATTGCCGAAACTCAGCAGTTACACTGGGCGCTGTGGTAGCGCTTCATTTAAAAATTTAGATTAATAAGTCATTTTTTACTGTGGGACCAATCCTAGCCGCTATCGCGCGATGAAGAAATAGCGACAGTCTCAAAAACTGTATTTCATTGAATTTCTGAAGGCGTCAGTCCGTTTGAGTTACAACGGTTGGGTCACATATTCGTACCAACATGTATTTAGCGATATTTATCTGATATTACTAGGTTGCATCGCTTTTAACAGTGAAACGATTGACTGTGGGATTTAATTGAACTAACTTTGGACTGTGACCTGATAAATGTGATAAATGGGAAAATTGGACTCCAAGAAATAACATTCTTCTTAATTTGACATGATTGCCGGAACTCAGCGATTACACTGGGTGCGGTGGTAGCGCTTCATTTAAGAATTAAGATAAAAAAGTCATTTTTTAATGTGGGACCAATCCTAGCCGTTATCGCGCGCAGAAGAAATAGAGACAGTTTCAAATACGACATTTCACTGACTTTCTAACGATTTCAGTCCGTATGAGTTTCAACGGTGGGGTCACATATTCGTACCAACATGTATTTAGCGATATTTTTTTCATATTACTAGGTTGCATCGCTTTTAACAGTGAAACGATTGACAGTGGGGCTAAATTAAACTGATTTTGGATTGAGACCTTATAAATGTTATAAGTGAGACAAGTTGACTCCAAGAAATAACATTTTTCTTAATTTGACATGATTGCCGAAACTCAGCAGTTACACTGGGCGCTGTGGTAGCGCTTCATTTAAAAATTTAGATTAATAAGTCATTTTTTACTGTGGGACCAATCCTAGCCGTTATCGCGCGATGAAGAAATAGCGACAGTCTCAAAAACTGTATTTCATTGACTTTCTAACGGCGTCAGTCCGTTTGAGTTACAACGGTTGGGTCACATACCCGTACCAACATGTATTTAGCGATATTTTTTGATATTACTAGGTTGCATCGCTTTTAACAGTGAAGCGATTGACTGTGGGACTTAACTGAACTAACTTTCGACTGTGACCTGATAAATGTGGTAAAGGAGACAATTGGACTCCAAGAAATAACATTCTTCTTAATTTGACATGATTGCCGAAACTCAGCGATTACACTGGGCGCTGTGGTAGCGCTTCATATAAAAATTTAGATTAATAAGTCATTCTATAATGTGGGACGAATCCTCTCCCTTATCGCGAGCTGAAGAAATAGCGATAGTTTTAAAAACTACATTTCATTGACTTTGTTATGGTGTCAGTCCGTTTGAGTTTCAACGGTTGGGTCACACATTCGTACCAACATAAATTTAGCGACATTTATCTGATATTACTAGGTTGCATCGCTTTTAACAGTGAAACGATTGACAGTGGGACTTAATTGAACGAACTTTGGACTGTGACCTGATAAATGTGATAAACGAGAAAATTGGACTCCAAGAAATAACATTCTTCTTAATTTGACATGATTGCCGGAACTCAGCGATTACACTGGGCGCTGTGGTAGCGCTTCATTGAAAAAGTGAGATTGGTAAGTCATTTTTTACTGTGGGACTAATCCTAGCCGTTATCGCGCGCTGAAAAAAAAGCAACAGTTTCAAAAACTACATTTCATTGACTTTCTAACGGTGTCAGTCCGTTTCAGTTACAACAGTTGTGTCACATATTCGTACCAACATGTATTAAGCAATATTTTTCTGATATTACTAGGTTGCATCGCTTTTAACTATGAAACGATTGACTGTGGGACTTAATTGAACAAACTTTGGACTGTGACCTGATAACTGTGGTAAAGGAGACAATTGGACACCAAGAAATAACATTCTTCTTAATTTGACATGATTGCCGAAACTCAGCAGTTACACTGGGCGCTGTGGTAGCGCTTCATTTAAAAATTTAGATTAATAAGTCATTTTTTACTGTGGGACCAATCCTAGCCGCTATCGCGCGATGAAGAAATAGCGACAGTCTCAAAAACTGTATTTCATTGAATTTCTGAAGGCGTCAGTCCGTTTGAGTTACAACGGTTGGGTCACATATTCGTACCAACATGTATTTAGCGATATTTATCTGATATTACTAGGTTGCATCGCTTTTAACAGTGAAACGATTGACTGTGGGATTTAATTGAACTAACTTTGGACTGTGACCTGATAAATGTGATAAATGGGAAAATTGGACTCCAAGAAATAACATTCTTCTTAATTTGACATGATTGCCGGAACTCAGCGATTACACTGGGTGCGGTGGTAGCGCTTCATTTAAGAATTAAGATAAAAAAGTCATTTTTTAATGTGGGACCAATCCTAGCCGTTATCGCGCGCAGAAGAAATAGAGACAGTTTCAAATACGACATTTCACTGACTTTCTAACGATTTCAGTCCGTATGAGTTTCAACGGTGGGGTCACATATTCGTACCAACATGTATTTAGCGATATTTTTTTCATATTACTAGGTTGCATCGCTTTTAACAGTGAAACGATTGACAGTGGGGCTAAATTAAACTGATTTTGGATTGAGACCTTATAAATGTTATAAGTGAGACAAGTTGACTCCAAGAAATAACATTTTTCTTAATTTGACATGATTGCCGAAACTCAGCAGTTACACTGGGCGCTGTGGTAGCGCTTCATTTAAAAATTTAGATTAATAAGTCATTTTTTACTGTGGGACCAATCCTAGCCGTTATCGCGCGATGAAGAAATAGCGACAGTCTCAAAAACTGTATTTCATTGACTTTCTAACGGCGTCAGTCCGTTTGAGTTACAACGGTTGGGTCACATATTCGTACCAACATGTATTTAGCGATATTTATCTGATATTACTAGGTTGCATCGCTTTTAACAGTGGAACGATTGACTGTGGGATTTAATTGAACTAACTTTGGACTGTGACCTGATAAATGTGATAAATGGGAAAATTGGACTCCAAGAAATAACATTCTTCTTAATTTGACATGATTGCCGGAACTCAGCGATTACACTGGGTGCGGTGGTAGCGCTTCATTTATGAATTAAGATAAAAAAGTCATTTTTTTAATGTGGGACCAATCCTAGCCGTTATCGCGCGCAGAAGAAATAGAGACAGTTTCAAATACCACATTTAACTGACTTTCTAACGGTGTCAGTCCGTTTGAGTTTCAACGGTGGGGTCACATATTCGTACCAACATCTATTTAGCGATATTTTTCTCATATTACTAGGTTGCATCGCTTTTAACAGTGAAACGATTGACAGTGGGACTAAATTAAACTGATTTTGGATTGAGACCTAATAAATGTCATAAGTGAGACAAGTTGACTCCAAGAAATAACATTCTTCTTAATTTGACATGATTGCCGAAACTCAGCAGTTACACTGGGCGCTGTGGTAGCGCTTCATTTAAAAATTTAGATTAATAAGTCATTTTTTACTTTGGGACCAATCCTAGGCGTTATCGCGCGATGAAGAAATAGCGACAGTCTCAAAAACTGTATTTCATTGACTTTCTAACGGCGTCAGTCCGTTTGAGTTACAACGGTTGGGTCACATATTCGTACCAACATGTATTTAGCGATATTTATCTGATATTACTAGGTTGCATCGCTTTTAACAGTGAAACGATTGACTGTGGGATTTAATTGAACTAACTTTGGACTGTGACCTGATAAATGTGATAAATGGGAAAATTGGACTCCAAGAAATAACATTCTTCTTAATTTGACATGATTGCCGGAACTCAGCGATTACACTGGGTGCGGTGGTAGCGCTTCATTTAAGAATTAAGATAAAAAAGTCATTTTTTTAATGTGGGACCAATCCTAGCCGTTATCGCGCGCAGAAGAAATAGAGACAGTTTCAAATACCACATTTCACTGACTTTCTAACGGTGTCAGTCCGTTTAAGTTTCAATGGTGGGGTCACATATTCGTACCAACATGTATTTAGCGATATTTTTCTCATATTACTAGGTTGCATCGCTTTTAACAGTGAAACGATTGACAGTGGGACTAAATTAAACTGATTTTGGATTGAGACCTTATAAATGTTATAAGTGAGACAAGTTGACTCCAAGAAATAACATTCTTCTTAATTTGACATGATTGCCGAAACTCAGCGATTACACTGGGCGCTGTGGTAGCGCTTCATTGAAAAAGTGAGATTAATAAGTCATTTTTTACTGTGGGACAAATCCTAGCCGTTATCGCGCGCTGAAAAAAAAGCAACAGTTTCAAAAACCACATTTCATTGACTTTCTAACGGTGTCAGTCCGTTTCAGTTACAACAGTTGTGTCACATATTCGTACCAACATGTATTAAGCAATATTTTTCTGATATTACTAGGTTGCATCGCTTTTAACTATGAAACGATTGACTGTGGGACTTAATTGAACAAACTTTGGAATGTGACCTGATAAATGTGGTAAAAAGACAATTGGACTCAAAGAAATAACATTCTTTTTAATTTGACGTGATTGCCGAAACTCAGCGATTACACTGGGCGCTGTGGTAGCCCTTTATTTAAAAATTTAGATTAATAAGTCATTTTTTACTGTGAGACCAATCCTAGCCGATATCGCGCGCTGAAGAAATAGCGACAGTTTCAAAAACTACATTTCATTGACTTTCTTACGGTGTCAGTCCGTTTGAGTTACAACGGTTGGGTCACGTATTCGTACCAACATGTATTTAGCGATATTTTTCTCATATTACTAGGTTGCATCGCTTTTAACAGTGAAACGATTGACAGTGGGACTAAATTAAACTGATTTTGGATTGAGACCTTATAAATGTTATAAGTGAGACAAGTTGACTCCAAGAAATAACATTCTTCTTAATTTGACATGATTGCCGAAACTCAGCGATTACACTGGGCGCTGTGGTAGCGCTTCATTGAAGAAGTGAGATTAATAAGTCATTTTTTACTGTGGGACAAATCCTAGCCGTTATCGCGCGCTGAAAAAAAAGCAACAGTTTCAAAAACCACATTTCATTGACTTTCTAACGGTGTCAGTCCGTTTCAGTTACAACAGTTGTGTCACATATTCGTACCAACATGTATTAAGCAATATTTTTCTGATATTACTAGGTTGCATCGCTTTTAACTATGAAACGATTGACTGTGGGACTTAATTGAACAAACTTTGGAATGTGACCTGATAAATGTGGTAAAAAGACAATTGGACTCAAAGAAATAACATTCTTTTTAATTTGACGTGATTGCCGAAACTCAGCGATTACACTGGGCGCTGTGGTAGCCCTTTATTTAAAAATTTAGATTAATAAGTCATTTTTTACTGTGAGACCAATCCTAGCCGATATCGCGCGCTGAAGAAATAGCGACAGTTTCAAAAACTACATTTCATTGACTTTCTTACGGTGTCAGTCCGTTTGAGTTACAACGGTTGGGTCACGTATTCGTACCAACATGTATTTAGCGATATTTTTCTCATATTACTAGGTTGCATCGCTTTTAACAGTGAAACTATTGACTGTGGGACTAAATTGAAATGATTTTGGATTGAGACCTTATAAATGTTATAAGTGAGACAAGTTGACTCCAAGAAATAACATTCTTCTTAATTTGACATGATTGCCGAAACTCAGCGATTACACTGGGCGCTGTGGTAGCGCTTCATATAAAAATTTAGATTAATAAGTCATTCTATAATGTGGGACGAATCCTCTCCGTTATCGCGAGCTGAAGAAATAGCGATAGTTTTAAAAACTACATTTCATTGACTTTGTTACGGTGTCAGTCCGTTTGAGTCTCAACGGCTGGGTCACATATTCGTACCAACATGTATTTAGCGACATTTATCTGATATTACTAGGTTGCATCGCTTTTAACAGTGAAACGATTGACAGTGGGACTAAATTAAACTGATTTTGGATTGTGACCTGATAAATGTGATAAACGAGAAAATTGGACTCCAAGAAATAACATTCTTCTTATTTTGACATGATTGCCGAAACTCAGCGATTACACTGGGCGCTGTGGTAGCGCTTCATTGAAAAAGTGAGATTAATAAGTCATTTTTTACTGTGGGACAAATCCTAGCCGTTATCGCGCGCTGAAAAAAAGCAACAGTTTCAAAAACTACATTTCATTGACTTTCTAACGGTGTCAGTCCGTTTCAGTTACAACAGTTGTGTCACATATTCGTACCAACATGTATTAAGCAATATTTTTCTGATATTACTAGGTTGCATCGCTTTTAACTATGAAACGATTGACTGTGGGACTTAATTGAACAAACTTTGGAATGTGACCTGATAAATGTGGTAAAAAGACAATTGGACTCAAAGAAATAACATTCTTTTTAATTTGACGTGATTGCCGAAACTCAGCGATTACACTGGGCGCTGTGGTAGCCCTTTATTTAAAAATTTAGATTAATAAGTCATTTTTTACTGTGGGATCAATCC
Source organism: Hydractinia symbiolongicarpus (assembly GCF_029227915.1). NCBI lineage: Eukaryota > Metazoa > Cnidaria > Hydrozoa > Anthoathecata > Hydractiniidae > Hydractinia > Hydractinia symbiolongicarpus. Next base: position 34,670,308 of record NC_079878.1, on the reverse strand, counting down.
TAGCCGATATCGCGCGCTGAAGAAATAGCGACAGTTTCAAAAACTACATTTCATTGACATTCTTACGGTGTCAGTCCGTTTAAGTTACAACGGTTGCGTCACGTATTCGTACCAACATGTCTTTAGCGATATTTTTCTCATATTACTAGGTTGCATCGCTTTTAACAGTGAAACTATTGACTGTGGGACTAAATTGAAATGATTTTGGATTGAGACCTTATAAATGTTATAAGTGAGACAAGTTGACTCCAAGAAATAACATTCTTCTTAATTTGACATGATTGCCGAAACTCAGCGATTACACTGGGCGCTGTGGTAGCGCTTCATATAAAAATTTAGATTAATAAGTCATTCTATAATGTGGGACGAATCCTCTCCGTTATCGCGAGCTGAAGAAATAGCGATAGTTTTAAAAACTACATTTCATTGACTTTGTTACGGTGTCAGTCCGTTTGAGTCTCAACGGCTGGGTCACATATTCGTACCAACATGTATTTAGCGACATTTATCTGATTTTACTAGGTTGCATCGCTTTTAACAGTGAAACGATTGACAGTGGGACTAAATTAAACTGATTTTGGATTGAGACCTGATAAATGTGATAAACGAGAAAATTGGACTCCAAGAAATAACATTCTTCTTATTTTGACATGATTGCCGAAACTCAGCGATTACACTGGGCGCTGTGGTAGCGCTTCATTGAAAAAGTGAGATTAATAAGTCATTTTTTACTGTGGGACAAATCCTAGCCGTTATCGCGCGCTGAAAAAAAGCAACAGTTTCAAAAACTACATTTCATTGACTTTCTAACGGTGTCAGTCCGTTTCAGTTACAACAGTTGTGTCACATATTCGTACCAACATGTATTAAGCAATATTTTTCTGATATTACTAGGTTGCATCGCTTTTAACTATGAAACGATTGACTGTGGGACTTAATTGAACAAACTTTGGAATGTGACCTGATAAATGTGGTAAAAAGACAATTGGACTCAAAGAAATAACATTCTTTTTAATTTGACGTGATTGCCGAAACTCAGCGATTACACTGGGCGCTGTGGTAGCCCTTTATTTAAAAATTTAGATTAATAAGTCATTTTTTACTGTGGGATCAATCCTAGCCGATATCGCGCGCTGAAGAAATAGCGACAGTTTCAAAAACTACATTTCATTGACATTCTTACGGTGTCAGTCCGTTTAAGTTACAACGGTTGCGTCACGTATTCGTACCAACATGTCTTTAGCGATATTTTTCTCATATTACTAGGTTGCATCGCTTTTAACAGTGAAACTATTGACTGTGGGACTAAATTGAAATGATTTTGGATTGAGACCTTATAAATGTTATAAGTGAGACAAGTTGACTCCAAGAAATAACATTCTTCTTAATTTGACATGATTGCCGAAACTCAGCGATTACACTGGGCGCTGTGGTAGCGCTTCATATAAAAATTTAGATTAATAAGTCATTCTATAATGTGGGACGAATCCTCTCCGTTATCGCGAGCATAAGAAATAGCGATAGTTTTTAAAACTACATTTCATTGACTTTGTTACGGTGTCAGTCCGTTTGAGTCTCAACGGCTGGGTCACATATTCGTACCAACATGTATTTAGCGACATTTATCTGATATTACTAGGTTGCATCGCTTTTAACAGTGAAACGATTGACTGTGGGACTTAATTGAACGAACTTTGGACTGTGACCTGATAAATGTGATAAACGAGAAAATTGGACTCCAAGAAATAACATTCTTCTTATTTTGACATGATTGCCGGAACTCAGCGATTACACTGGGCGCTGTGGTAGCGCTTCATTGAAAAAGTGAGATTAGTAAGTCATTTTTTACTGTGGGACCAATCCTAGCCGTTATCGCGCGCTGAAAAAAAAGCAACAGTTTCAAAAACTACATTTCATTGACTTTCTAACGGTGTCAGTCCGTTTCAGTTACAACAGTTGTGTCACATATTCGTACCAACATGTATTAAGCAATATTTTTCTGATATTACTAGGTTGCATCGCTTTAAACTATGAAACGATTGACTGTGGGACTTAATTCAACAAACTTTGGACTGTGACCTGATAAATGTGGTAAAGCAGACAATTGGACTCCATGAAATAACCTTCTTCTTAATTTGACATGATTGCCGGAACTCAGCAATTACACTGGGCGCTGTGGTAGCGCTTCATTTAAAAACTTAGATTAATAAGTCATTTTTTACTGTGGGACCAATCCTAGCCGTTATCGCGCGCTGAAGAAATAGCGACAGTTTCAAAAACTACATTTCATAGACTTTCTTACGGTGTCAGTCCGTTTGAGTTACAACGGTTGGGTCACGTATTCGTACCAACATGTATTTAGCGATATTTTTCTCATATTACTAGGTTGCATCGCTTTTAACAGTGAAACTATTGACTGTGGGACTAAATTGAAATGATTTTGGATTGAGACCTTATAAATGTTATAAGTGAGACAAGTTGACTCCAAGAAATAACATTCTTCTTAATTTGACATGATTGCCGAAACTCAGCGATTACACTGGGCGCTGTGGTAGCGCTTCATTTAAAAACTTAGATTAATAAGTCATTTTTTACTGTGGGACCAATCCTAGCCCTTATCGCGGGCTGAAGAAATAGCGACAGTTTCAAAAACTGCATTTCATTGACTTTCTAACGGTGTCAGTCCGTTTGAGTTACAACGGTTGGGTCACATACCCGTACCAACATGTATTTAGCGATATTTTTCTGATATTACTAGGTTGCATCGCTTTAAACTATGAAACGATTGACTGTGGGACTTAATTCAACAAACTTTGGACTGTGACCTGATAAATGTGGTAAAGCAGACAATTGGACTCCATGAAATAACCTTCTTCTTAATTTGACATGATTGCCGGAACTCAGCAATTACACTGGGCGCTGTGGTAGCGCTTCATTTAAAAACTTAGATTAATAAGTCATTTTTTACTGTGGGACCAATCCTAGCCGTTATCGCGCGCTGAAAAAATAGCGACAGTTTCAAAAACTACATTTCATAGACTTTCTTACGGTGTCAGTCCGTTTGAGTTACATCGGTTGCGTCACGTATTCGTACCAACATGTATTTAGCGATATTTATCTGATATTACTAGGCTGCATCGCATTTAACAGTGAAACGATTGGCTGTGGGACTTAATTGAACAAACTTTGGACTGTGACCTGATAACTGTGGTAAAGGAGACAATTGGACTCCATGAAATAACCTTCTTCTTAATTTGACATGATTGCCGGAACTCAGCAATTACACTGGGCGCTGTAGTAGCGCTTCATTTAAAAACTTAGATTAATAAGTCATTTTTTACTGTGGGACCAATCCTAGCCCTTATCGCGGGCTGAAGAAATAGCGACAGTTTCAAAAACTGCATTTCATTGACTTTGTTATGGTGTCAGTCCGTTTGAGTTTCAATGGTTGGGTCACATATTCGTACCAACATAAATTTAGCAATATTTTTCTGATATTACTAGGTTGCATCGCTTTTAACTATGAAACGATTGACTGTGGGACTTAATTGAACAAACTTTGGACTGTGACCTGATAACTGTGGTAAAGGAGACAATTGGACTCCAAGAAATAACATTCTTCTTAATTTGACATGATTGCCGAAACTCAGCAGTTACACTGGGCGTTGTGGTAGCGCTTCATTTAAAAATTTAGATTAATAAGTCATTTTTTACTGTGGGACCAATCCTAGCCGTTATCGCGCGATGAAGAAATAGCGAAAGTTTCAAAAACTACATTTCATTGACTTTGTTATGGTGTCAGTCCGTTTGAGTTACAACGGTTGGGTCACATACCCGTACCAACATGTATTTAGCGATATTTTTTGATATTACTAGGTTGCATCGCTTTTAACAATGAAGCGATTGACTGTGGGACTTAACTGAACTAACTTTCGACTGTGACCTGATAAATGTGGTAAAGGAGACAATTGGACTCCAAGAAATAACATTCTTCTTAATTTGACATGATTGCCGAAACTCAGCGATTACACTGGGCGCTGTGGTAGCGCTTCATATAAAAATTTAGATTAATAAGTCATTCTATAATGTGGGACGAATCCTCTCCGTTATCGCGAGCTGAAGAAATAGCGATAGTTTTAAAAACTACATTTCATTGACTTTGTTATGGTGTCAGTCCGTTTGAGTTTCAATGGTTGGGTCACATATTCGTACCAACATAAATTTAGCAATATTTTTCTGATATTACTAGGTTGCATCGCTTTTAACTATGAAACGATTGACTGTGGGACTTAATTGAACAAACTTTGGACTGTGACCTGATAACTGTGGTAAAGGAGACAATTGGACTCCAAGAAATAACATTCTTCTTAATTTGACATGATTGCCGAAACTCAGCAGTTACACTGGGCGTTGTGGTAGCGCTTCATTTAAAAATTTAGATTAATAAGTCATTTTTTACTGTGGGACCAATCCTAGCCGTTATCGCGCGATGAAGAAATAGCGAAAGTTTCAAAAACTACATTTCATTGACTTTGTTATGGTGTCAGTCCGTTTGAGTTACAACGGTTGGGTCACATACCCGTACCAACATGTATTTAGCGATATTTTTTGATATTACTAGGTTGCATCGCTTTTAACAATGAAGCGATTGACTGTGGGACTTAACTGAACTAACTTTCGACTGTGACCTGATAAATGTGGTAAAGGAGACAATTGGACTCCAAGAAATAACATTCTTCTTAATTTGACATGATTGCCGAAACTCAGCAGTTACACTGGGCGTTGTGGTAGCGCTTCATTTAAAAATTTAGATTAATAAGTCATTTTTTACTGTGGGACCAATCCTAGCCGTTATCGCGCGATGAAGAAATAGCGAAAGTTTCAAAAACTACATTTCATTGACTTTCTTACGGTGTCAGTCCGTTTGAGTTACATCGGTTGGGTCACGTATTCGTACCAACATCAATTTAGCAATATTTTTCTGATATTACTAGGTTGCATCGCTTTTAACTATGAAACGATTGACTGTGGGACTTAATTGAACAAACTTTGGACTGTGACCTGATAACTGTGGTAAAGGAGACAATTGGACTCCAAGAAATAACATTCTTCTTAATTTGACATGATTGCCGAAACTCAGCAGTTACACTGGGCGTTGTGGTAGCGCTTCATTTAAAAACTTTGATTAATAAGTCATTTTTTACTGTGGGACCAATCCTAGCCCTTATCGCGGGCTGGAGAAATAGCGACAGTTTCAAAAACTGCATTTCATTGACTTTCTAACGGTGTCAGTCCGTTTGAGTTACAACGGTTGGGTCACATACCCGTACCAACATGTATTTAGCGATATTTTTTGATATTACTAGGTTGCATCGCTTTTAACAATGAAGCGATTGACTGTGGGACTTAACTGAACTAACTTTCGACTGTGACCTGATAAATGTGGTAAAGGAGACAATTGGACTCCAAGAAATAACATTCTTCTTAATTTGACATGATTGCCGAAACTCAGCGATTACACTGGGCGCTGTGGTAGCGCTTCATATAAAAATTTAGATTAATAAGTCATTCTATAATGTGGGACGAATCCTCTCCGTTATCGCGAGCTGAAGAAATAGCGATAGTTTTAAAAACTACATTTCATTGACTTTGTTATGGTGTCAGTCCGTTTGAGTTTCAATGGTTGGGTCACATATTCGTACCAACATAAATTTAGCGACATTTATCTGATATCACTAGGTTGCATCGCTTTTAACAGTGAAACGATTGACAGTGGGACTTAATTGAACGAACTTTGGACTGTGACCTGATAAATGTGATAAACGAGAAAATTGGACTCCAAGAAATAACATTCTTCTTAATTTGACATAATTGCCGGAACTCAGCGGTTACACTGGGCGTTGTGGTAGCGCTTCATTTAAAAATTTAGATTAATAAGTCATTTTTTACTGTGGGACCAATCCTAGCCGTTATCGCGCGATGAAGAAATAGCGAAAGTTTCAAAAACTACATTTCATAGACTTTCTTACGGTGTCAGTCCGTTTGAGTTACATCGGTTGGGTCACGTATTCGTACCAACATGTATTTAGCGATATTTATCTGATATTACTAGGCTGCATCGCATTTAACAGTGAAACGATTGGCTGTGGGACTTAATTGAACAAACTTTGGACTGTGACCTGATAACTGTGGTAAAGGAGACAATTGGACTCCATGAAATAACCTTCTTCTTAATTTGACATGATTGCCGGAACTCAGCGATTACACTGGGCGCTGTGGTAGCGCTTCATATAAAAATTTAGATTAATAAGTCATTCTATAATGTGGGACGAATCCTCTCCGTTATCGCGAGCTGAAGAAATAGCGATAGTTTTAAAAACTACATTTCATTGACTTTGTTATGGTGTCAGTCCGTTTGAGTTTCAATGGTTGGGTCACATATTCGTACCAACATAAATTTAGCAATATTTTTCTGATATTACTAGGTTGCATCGCTTTTAACTATGAAACGATTGACTGTGGGACTTAATTGAACAAACTTTGGACTGTGACCTGATAACTGTGGTAAAGGAGACAATTGGACTCCAAGAAATAACATTCTTCTTAATTTGACATGATTGCCGAAACTCAGCAGTTACACTGGGCGTTGTGGTAGCGCTTCATTTAAAAATTTAGATTAATAAGTCATTTTTTACTGTGGGACCAATCCTAGCCGTTATCGCGCGATGAAGAAATAGCGAAAGTTTCAAAAACTACATTTCATTGACTTTGTTATGGTGTCAGTCCGTTTGAGTTACAACGGTTGGGTCACATACCTGTACCAACATGTATTTAGCGATATTTTTTGATATTACTAGGTTGCATCGCTTTTAACAATGAAGCGATTGACTGTGGGACTTAACTGAACTAACTTTCGACTGTGACCTGATAAATGTGGTAAAGGAGACAATTGGACTCCAAGAAATAACATTCTTCTTAATTTGACATGATTGCCGAAACTCAGCGATTACACTGGGCGCTGTAGTAGCGCTTCATTTAAAAACTTAGATTAATAAGTCATTTTTTACTGTGGGACCAATCCTAGCCCTTATCGCGGGCTGAAGAAATAGCGACAGTTTCAAAAACTGCATTTCATTGACTTTGTTATGGTGTCAGTCCGTTTGAGTTTCAATGGTTGGGTCACATATTCGTACCAACATAAATTTAGCAATATTTTTCTGATATTACTAGGTTGCATCGCTTTTAACTATGAAACGATTGACTGTGGGACTTAATTGAACAAACTTTGGACTGTGACCTGATAACTGTGGTAAAGGAGACAATTGGACTCCAAGAAATAACATTCTTCTTAATTTGACATGATTGCCGAAACTCAGCAGTTACACTGGGCGTTGTGGTAGCGCTTCATTTAAAAATTTAGATTAATAAGTCATTTTTTACTGTGGGACCAATCCTAGCCGTTATCGCGCGATGAAGAAATAGCGAAAGTTTCAAAAACTACATTTCATTGACTTTGTTATGGTGTCAGTCCGTTTGAGTTACAACGGTTGGGTCACATACCCGTACCAACATGTATTTAGCGATATTTTTTGATATTACTAGGTTGCATCGCTTTTAACAATGAAGCGATTGACTGTGGGACTTAACTGAACTAACTTTCGACTGTGACCTGATAAATGTGGTAAAGGAGACAATTGGACTCCAAGAAATAACATTCTTCTTAATTTGACATGATTGCCGAAACTCAGCGATTACACTGGGCGCTGTGGTAGCGCTTCATATAAAAATTTAGATTAATAAGTCATTCTATAATGTGGGACGAATCCTCTCCGTTATCGCGAGCTGAAGAAATAGCGATAGTTTTAAAAACTACATTTCATTGACTTTGTTATGGTGTCAGTCCGTTTGAGTTTCAATGGTTGGGTCACATATTCGTACCAACATAAATTTAGCAATATTTTTCTGATATTACTAGGTTGCATCGCTTTTAACTATGAAACGATTGACTGTGGGACTTAATTGAACAAACTTTGGACTGTGACCTGATAACTGTGGTAAAGGAGACAATTGGACTCCAAGAAATAACATTCTTCTTAATTTGACATGATTGCCGAAACTCAGCAGTTACACTGGGCGTTGTGGTAGCGCTTCATTTAAAAATTTAGATTAATAAGTCATTTTTTACTGTGGGACCAATCCTAGCCGTTATCGCGCGATGAAGAAATAGCGAAAGTTTCAAAAACTACATTTCATTGACTTTGTTATGGTGTCAGTCCGTTTGAGTTACAACGGTTGGGTCACATACCCGTACCAACATGTATTTAGCGATATTTTTTGATATTACTAGGTTGCATCGCTTTTAACAATGAAGCGATTGACTGTGGGACTTAACTGAACTAACTTTCGACTGTGACCTGATAAATGTGGTAAAGGAGACAATTGGACTCCAAGAAATAACATTCTTCTTAATTTGACATGATTGCCGAAACTCAGCAGTTACACTGGGCGTTGTGGTAGCGCTTCATTTAAAAATTTAGATTAATAAGTCATTTTTTACTGTGGGACCAATCCTAGCCGTTATCGCGCGATGAAGAAATAGCGAAAGTTTCAAAAACTACATTTCATTGACTTTCTTACGGTGTCAGTCCGTTTGAGTTACATCGGTTGGGTCACGTATTCGTACCAACATCAATTTAGCAATATTTTTCTGATATTACTAGGTTGCATCGCTTTTAACTATGAAACGATTGACTGTGGGACTTAATTGAACAAACTTTGGACTGTGACCTGATAACTGTGGTAAAGGAGACAATTGGACTCCAAGAAATAACATTCTTCTTAATTTGACATGATTGCCGAAACTCAGCAGTTACACTGGGCGTTGTGGTAGCGCTTCATTTAAAAACTTTGATTAATAAGTCATTTTTTACTGTGGGACCAATCCTAGCCCTTATCGCGGGCTGGAGAAATAGCGACAGTTTCAAAAACTGCATTTCATTGACTTTCTAACGGTGTCAGTCCGTTTGAGTTACAACGGTTGGGTCACATACCCGTACCAACATGTATTTAGCGATATTTTTTGATATTACTAGGTTGCATCGCTTTTAACAATGAAGCGATTGACTGTGGGACTTAACTGAACTAACTTTCGACTGTGACCTGATAAATGTGGTAAAGGAGACAATTGGACTCCAAGAAATAACATTCTTCTTAATTTGACATGATTGCCGAAACTCAGCGATTACACTGGGCGCTGTGGTAGCGCTTCATATAAAAATTTAGATTAATAAGTCATTCTATAATGTGGGACGAATCCTCTCCGTTATCGCGAGCTGAAGAAATAGCGATAGTTTTAAAAACTACATTTCATTGACTTTGTTATGGTGTCAGTCCGTTTGAGTTTCAATGGTTGGGTCACATATTCGTACCAACATAAATTTAGCGACATTTATCTGATATCACTAGGTTGCATCGCTTTTAACAGTGAAACGATTGACAGTGGGACTTAATTGAACGAACTTTGGACTGTGACCTGATAAATGTGATAAACGAGAAAATTGGACTCCAAGAAATAACATTCTTCTTAATTTGACATAATTGCCGGAACTCAGCGGTTACACTGGGCGTTGTGGTAGCGCTTCATTTAAAAATTTAGATTAATAAGTCATTTTTTACTGTGGGACCAATCCTAGCCGTTATCGCGCGATGAAGAAATAGCGAAAGTTTCAAAAACTACATTTCATAGACTTTCTTACGGTGTCAGTCCGTTTGAGTTACATCGGTTGGGTCACGTATTCGTACCAACATGTATTTAGCGATATTTATCTGATATTACTAGGCTGCATCGCATTTAACAGTGAAACGATTGGCTGTGGGACTTAATTGAACAAACTTTGGACTGTGACCTGATAACTGTGGTAAAGGAGACAATTGGACTCCATGAAATAACCTTCTTCTTAATTTGACATGATTGCCGGAACTCAGCGATTACACTGGGCGCTGTGGTAGCGCTTCATATAAAAATTTAGATTAATAAGTCATTCTATAATGTGGGACGAATCCTCTCCGTTATCGCGAGCTGAAGAAATAGCGATAGTTTTAAAAACTACATTTCATTGACTTTGTTATGGTGTCAGTCCGTTTGAGTTTCAATGGTTGGGTCACATATTCGTACCAACATAAATTTAGCAATATTTTTCTGATATTACTAGGTTGCATCGCTTTTAACTATGAAACGATTGACTGTGGGACTTAATTGAACAAACTTTGGACTGTGACCTGATAACTGTGGTAAAGGAGACAATTGGACTCCAAGAAATAACATTCTTCTTAATTTGACATGATTGCCGAAACTCAGCAGTTACACTGGGCGTTGTGGTAGCGCTTCATTTAAAAATTTAGATTAATAAGTCATTTTTTACTGTGGGACCAATCCTAGCCGTTATCGCGCGATGAAGAAATAGCGAAAGTTTCAAAAACTACATTTCATTGACTTTGTTATGGTGTCAGTCCGTTTGAGTTACAACGGTTGGGTCACATACCCGTACCAACATGTATTTAGCGATATTTTTTGATATTACTAGGTTGCATCGCTTTTAACAATGAAGCGATTGACTGTGGGACTTAACTGAACTAACTTTCGACTGTGACCTGATAAATGTGGTAAAGGAGACAATTGGACTCCAAGAAATAACATTCTTCTTAATTTGACATGATTGCCGAAACTCAGCGATTACACTGGGCGCTGTGGTAGCGCTTCATATAAAAATTTAGATTAATAAGTCATTCTATAATGTGGGACGAATCCTCTCCGTTATCGCGAGCTGAAGAAATAGCGATAGTTTTAAAAACTACATTTCATTGACTTTGTTATGGTGTCAGTCCGTTTGAGTTTCAATGGTTGGGTCACATATTCGTACCAACATAAATTTAGCAATATTTTTCTGATATTACTAGGTTGCATCGCTTTTAACTATGAAACGATTGACTGTGGGACTTAATTGAACAAACTTTGGACTGTGACCTGATAACTGTGGTAAAGGAGACAATTGGACTCCAAGAAATAACATTCTTCTTAATTTGACATGATTGCCGAAACTCAGCAGTTACACTGGGCGTTGTGGTAGCGCTTCATTTAAAAATTTAGATTAATAAGTCATTTTTTACTGTGGGACCAATCCTAGCCCTTATCGCGGGCTGAAGAAATAGCGACAGTTTCAAAAACTGCATTTCATTGACTTTCTAACGGTGTCAGTCCGTTTGAGTTACAACGGTTGGGTCACATACCCGTACCAACATGTATTTAGCGATATTTTTTGATATTACTAGGTTGCATCGCTTTTAACAATGAAGCGATTGACTGTGGGACTTAACTGAACTAACTTTCGACTGTGACCTGATAAATGTGGTAAAGGAGACAATTGGACTCCAAGAAATAACATTCTTCTTAATTTGACATGATTGCCGAAACTCAGCGATTACACTGGGCGCTGTGGTAGCGCTTCATATAAAAATTTAGATTAATAAGTCATTCTATAATGTGGGACGAATCCTCTCCGTTATCGCGAGCTGAAGAAATAGCGATAGTTTTAAAAACTACATTTCATTGACTTTGTTATGGTGTCAGTCCGTTTGAGTTTCAATGGTTGGGTCACATATTCGTACCAACATAAATTTAGCAATATTTTTCTGATATTACTAGGTTGCATCGCTTTTAACTATGAAACGATTGACTGTGGGACTTAATTGAACAAACTTTGGACTGTGACCTGATAACTGTGGTAAAGGAGACAATTGGACTCCAAGAAATAACATTCTTCTTAATTTGACATGATTGCCGAAACTCAGCAGTTACACTGGGCGTTGTGGTAGCGCTTCATTTAAAAATTTAGATTAATAAGTCATTTTTTACTGTGGGACCAATCCTAGCCGTTATCGCGCGATGAAGAAATAGCGAAAGTTTCAAAAACTACATTTCATAGACTTTCTTACGGTGTCAGTCCGTTTGAGTTACATCGGTTGGGTCACGTATTCGTACCAACATAAATTTAGCAATATTTTTCTGATATTACTAGGTTGCATCGCTTTTAACTATGAAACGATTGACTGTGGGACTTAATTGAACAAACTTTGGACTGTGACCTGATAACTGTGGTAAAGGAGACAATTGGACTCCAAGAAATAACATTCTTCTTAATTTGACATGATTGCCGAAACTCAGCAGTTACACTGGGCGTTGCGGTAGCGCTTCATTTAAAAACTTTGATTAATAAGTCATTTTTTACTGTGGGACCAATCCTAGCCCTTATCGCGGGCTGAAGAAATAGCGACAGTTTCAAAAACTGCATTTCATTGACTTTCTAACGGTGTCAGTCCGTTTGAGTTACAACGGTTGGGTCACATACCCGTACCAACATGTATTTAGCGATATTTTTTGATATTACTAGGTTGCATCGCTTTTAACAATGAAGCGATTGACTGTGGGACTTAACTGAACTAACTTTCGACTGTGACCTGATAAATGTGGTAAAGGAGACAATTGGACTCCAAGAAATAACATTCTTCTTAATTTGACATGATTGCCGAAACTCAGCGATTACACTGGGCGCTGTGGTAGCGCTTCATATAAAAATTTAGATTAATAAGTCATTCTATAATGTGGGACGAATCCTCTCCGTTATCGCGAGCTGAAGAAATAGCGATAGTTTTAAAAACTACATTTCATTGACTTTGTTATGGTGTCAGTCCGTTTGAGTTTCAATGGTTGGGTCACATATTCGTACCAACATAAATTTAGCAATATTTTTCTGATATTACTAGGTTGCATCGCTTTTAACTATGAAACGATTGACTGTGGGACTTAATTGAACAAACTTTGGACTGTGACCTGATAACTGTGGTAAAGGAGACAATTGGACTCCAAGAAATAACATTCTTCTTAATTTGACATGATTGCCGAAACTCAGCAGTTACACTGGGCGTTGTGGTAGCGCTTCATTTAAAAATTTAGATTAATAAGTCATTTTTTACTGTGGGACCAATCCTAGCCGTTATCGCGCGATGAAGAAATAGCGAAAGTTTCAAAAACTACATTTCATAGACTTTCTTACGGTGTCAGTCCGTTTGAGTTACATCGGTTGGGTCACGTATTCGTACCAACATAAATTTAGCAATATTTTTCTGATATTACTAGGTTGCATCGCTTTTAACTATGAAACGATTGACTGTGGGACTTAATTGAACAAACTTTGGACTGTGACCTGATAACTGTGGTAAAGGAGACAATTGGACTCCAAGAAATAACATTCTTCTTAATTTGACATGATTGCCGAAACTCAGCAGTTACACTGGGCGTTGTGGTAGAGCTTCATTTAAAAATTTAGATTAATAAGTCATTTTTTACTGTGGGACCAATCCTAGCCGTTATCGCGCGATGAAGAAATAGCGAAAGTTTCAAAAACTACATTTCATAGACTTTCTTACGGTGTCAGTCCGTTTGAGTTACATCGGTTGGGTCACGTATTCGTACCAACATGTATTTAGCGATATTTATCTGATATTACTAGGCTGCATTGCATTTAACAGTGAAACGATTGGCTGTGGGACTTAATTGAACAAACTTTGGACTGTGACCTGATAACTGTGGTAAAGGAGACAATTGGACTCCATGAAATAACCTTCTTCTTAATTTGACATGATTGCCGGAACTCAGCAATTACACTGGGCGCTGTGCTAGCGCTTCATTTAAAAACTTTGATTAATAAGTCATTTTTTACTGTGGGACCAATCCTAGCCCTTATCGCGGGCTGAAGAAATAGCGACAGTTTCAAAAACTGCATTTCATTGACTTTCTAACGGTGTCAGTCCGTTTGAGTTACAACGGTTGGGTCACAAACCCGTACCAACATGTATTTAGCGATATTTTTTGATATTACTAGGTTGCATCGCTTTTAACTATGAAACGATTGACTGTGGGACTTAATTGAACAAACTTTGGACTGTGACCTGATAACTGTGGTAAAGGAGACAATTGGACTCCAAGAAATAACATTCTTCTTAATTTGACATGATTGCCGAAACTCAGCAGTTACACTGGGCGTTGTGGTAGAGCTTCATTTAAAAATTTAGATTAATAAGTCATTTTTTACTGTGGGACCAATCCTAGCCGTTATCGCGCGATGAAGAAATAGCGAAAGTTTCAAAAACTACATTTCATAGACTTTCTTACGGTGTCAGTCCGTTTGAGTTACATCGGTTGGGTCACGTATTCGTACCAACATGTATTTAGCGATATTTATCTCATATTACTAGGCTGCATTGCATTTAACAGTGAAACGATTGGCTGTGGGACTTAATTGAACAAACTTTGGACTGTGACCTGATAACTGTGGTAAAGGAGACAATTGGACTCCATGAAATAACCTTCTTCTTAATTTGACATGATTGCCGGAACTCAGCAATTACACTGGGCGCTGTGCTAGCGCTTCATTTAAAAACTTTGATTAATAAGTCATTTTTTACTGTGGGACCAATCCTAGCCCTTATCGCGGGCTGAAGAAATAGCGACAGTTTCAAAAACTGCATTTCATTGACTTTCTAACGGTGTCAGTCCGTTTGAGTTACAACGGTTGGGTCACAAACCCGTACCAACATGTATTTAGCGATATTTTTTGATATTACTAGGTTGCATCGCTTTTAACTATGAAACGATTGACTGTGGGACTTAATTGAACAAACTTTGGACTGTGACCTGATAACTGTGGTAAAGGAGACAATTGGACTCCAAGAAATAACATTCTTCTTAATTTGACATGATTGCCGAAACTCAGCAGTTACACTGGGCGTTGTGGTAGCGCTTCATTTAAAAACTTTGATTAATAAGTCATTTTTTACTGTGGGACCAATCCTAGCCCTTATCGCGGGCTGAAGAAATAGCGACAGTTTCAAAAACTGCATTTCATTGACTTTCTAACGGTGTCAGTCCGTTTGAGTTACAACGGTTGGGTCACATACCCGTACCAACATGTATTTAGCGATATTTTTTGATATTACTAGGTTGCATCGCTTTTAACAATGAAGCGATTGACTGTGGGACTTAACTGAACTAACTTTCGACTGTGACCTGATAAATGTGGTAAAGGAGACAATTGGACTCCAAGAAATAACATTCTTCTTAATTTGACATGATTGCCGAAACTCAGCAGTTACACTGGGCGTTGTGGTAGCGCTTCATTTAAAAATTTAGATTAATAAGTCATTTTTTACTGTGGGACCAATCCTAGCCGTTATCGCGCGATGAAGAAATAGCGAAAGTTTCAAAAACTACATTTCATAGACTTTCTTACGGTGTCAGTCCGTTTGAGTTACATCGGTTGGGTCACGTATTCGTACCAACATGTATTTAGCGATATTTATCTGATATTACTAGGCTGCATTGCATTTAACAGTGAAACGATTGGCTGTGGGACTTAATTGAACAAACTTTGGACTGTGACCTGATAACTGTGGTAAAGGAGACAATTGGACTCCAAGAAATAACCTTCTTCTTAATTTGACATGATTGCCGGAACTCAGCAATTACACTGGGCGCTGTGCTAGCGCTTCATTTAAAAACTTTGATTAATAAGTCATTTTTTACTGTGGGACCAATCCTAGCCCTTATCGCGGGCTGAAGAAATAGCGACAGTTTCAAAAACTGCATTTCATTGACTTTCTAACGGTGTCAGTCCGTTTGAGTTACAACGGTTGGGTCACATACCCGTACCAACATGTATTTAGCGATATTTTTTGATATTACTAGGTTGCATCGCTTTTAACTATGAAACGATTGACTGTGGGACTTAATTGAACAAACTTTGGACTGTGACCTGATAACTGTGGTAAAGGAGACAATTGGACTCCAAGAAATAACATTCTTCTTAATTTGACATGATTGCCGAAACTCAGCAGTTACACTGGGCGTTGTGGTAGCGCTTCATTTAAAAACTTTGATTAATAAGTCATTTTTTACTGTGGGACCAATCCTAGCCCTTATCGCGGGCTGAAGAAATAGCGACAGTTTCAAAAACTGCATTTCATTGACTTTCTAACGGTGTCAGTCCGTTTGAGTTACAACGGTTGGGTCACATACCCGTACCAACATGTATTTAGCGATATTTTTTGATATTACTAGGTTGCATCGCTTTTAACAATGAAGCGATTGACTGTGGGACTTAACTGAACTAACTTTCGACTGTGACCTGATAAATGTGGTAAAGGAGACAATTGGACTCCAAGAAATAACATTCTTCTTAATTTGACATGATTGCCGAAACTCAGCGATTACACTGGGCGCTGTGGTAGCGCTTCATATAAAAATTTAGATTAATAA
This sequence comes from Hydractinia symbiolongicarpus, assembly GCF_029227915.1. Lineage (NCBI taxonomy): Eukaryota > Metazoa > Cnidaria > Hydrozoa > Anthoathecata > Hydractiniidae > Hydractinia > Hydractinia symbiolongicarpus. The sequence goes on along the minus strand of NC_079878.1, from coordinate 34,653,939 downwards.
GTCATTCTATAATGTGGGACGAATCCTCTCCGTTATCGCGAGCTGAAGAAATAGCGATAGTTTTAAAAACTACATTTCATTGACTTTGTTATGGTGTCAGTCCGTTTGAGTTTCAATGGTTGGGTCACATATTCGTACCAACATAAATTTAGCAATATTTTTCTGATATTACTAGGTTGCATCGCTTTTAACTATGAAACGATTGACTGTGGGACTTAATTGAACAAACTTTGGACTGTGACCTGATAACTGTGGTAAAGGAGACAATTGGACTCCAAGAAATAACATTCTTCTTAATTTGACATGATTGCCGAAACTCAGCAGTTACACTGGGCGTTGTGGTAGCGCTTCATTTAAAAATTTAGATTAATAAGTCATTTTTTACTGTGGGACCAATCCTAGCCGTTATCGCGCGATGAAGAAATAGCGAAAGTTTCAAAAACTACATTTCATAGACTTTCTTACGGTGTCAGTCCGTTTGAGTTACATCGGTTGGGTCACGTATTCGTACCAACATAAATTTAGCAATATTTTTCTGATATTACTAGGTTGCATCGCTTTTAACTATGAAACGATTGACTGTGGGACTTAATTGAACAAACTTTGGACTGTGACCTGATAACTGTGGTAAAGGAGACAATTGGACTCCAAGAAATAACATTCTTCTTAATTTGACATGATTGCCGAAACTCAGCAGTTACACTGGGCGTTGTGGTAGCGCTTCATTTAAAAACTTTGATTAATAAGTCATTTTTTACTGTGGGACCAATCCTAGCCCTTATCGCGGGCTGAAGAAATAGCGACAGTTTCAAAAACTGCATTTCATTGACTTTCTAACGGTGTCAGTCCGTTTGAGTTACAACGGTTGGGTCACATACCCGTACCAACATGTATTTAGCGATATTTTTTGATATTACTAGGTTGCATCGCTTTTAACAATGAAGCGATTGACTGTGGGACTTAACTGAACTAACTTTCGACTGTGACCTGATAAATGTGGTAAAGGAGACAATTGGACTCCAAGAAATAACATTCTTCTTAATTTGACATGATTGCCGAAACTCAGCGATTACACTGGGCGCTGTGGTAGCGCTTCATATAAAAATTTAGATTAATAAGTCATTCTATAATGTGGGACGAATCCTCTCCGTTATCGCGAGCTGAAGAAATAGCGATAGTTTTAAAAACTACATTTCATTGACTTTGTTATGGTGTCAGTCCGTTTGAGTTTCAATGGTTGGGTCACATATTCGTACCAACATAAATTTAGCAATATTTTTCTGATATTACTAGGTTGCATCGCTTTTAACTATGAAACGATTGACTGTGGGACTTAATTGAACAAACTTTGGACTGTGACCTGATAACTGTGGTAAAGGAGACAATTGGACTCCAAGAAATAACATTCTTCTTAATTTGACATGATTGCCGAAACTCAGCAGTTACACTGGGCGTTGTGGTAGCGCTTCATTTAAAAATTTAGATTAATAAGTCATTTTTTACTGTGGGACCAATCCTAGCCGTTATCGCGCGATGAAGAAATAGCGAAAGTTTCAAAAACTACATTTCATAGACTTTCTTACGGTGTCAGTCCGTTTGAGTTACATCGGTTGGGTCACGTATTCGTACCAACATGTATTTAGCGATATTTATCTGATATTACTAGGCTGCATTGCATTTAACAGTGAAACGATTGGCTGTGGGACTTAATTGAACAAACTTTGGACTGTGACCTGATAACTGTGGTAAAGGAGACAATTGGACTCCATGAAATAACCTTCTTCTTAATTTGACATGATTGCCGGAACTCAGCAATTACACTGGGCGCTGTGCTAGCGCTTCATTTAAAAACTTTGATTAATAAGTCATTTTTTACTGTGGGACCAATCCTAGCCCTTATCGCGGGCTGAAGAAATAGCGACAGTTTCAAAAACTGCATTTCATTGACTTTCTAACGGTGTCAGTCCGTTTGAGTTACAACGGTTGGGTCACATACCCGTACCAACATGTATTTAGCGATATTTTTTGATATTACTAGGTTGCATCGCTTTTAACTATGAAACGATTGACTGTGGGACTTAATTGAACAAACTTTGGACTGTGACCTGATAACTGTGGTAAAGGAGACAATTGGACTCCAAGAAATAACATTCTTCTTAATTTGACATGATTGCCGAAACTCAGCAGTTACACTGGGCGTTGTGGTAGCGCTTCATTTAAAAACTTTGATTAATAAGTCATTTTTTACTGTGGGACCAATCCTAGCCCTTATCGCGGGCTGAAGAAATAGCGACAGTTTCAAAAACTGCATTTCATTGACTTTCTAACGGTGTCAGTCCGTTTGAGTTACAACGGTTGGGTCACATACCCGTACCAACATGTATTTAGCGATATTTTTTGATATTACTAGGTTGCATCGCTTTTAACAATGAAGCGATTGACTGTGGGACTTAACTGAACTAACTTTCGACTGTGACCTGATAAATGTGGTAAAGGAGACAATTGGACTCCAAGAAATAACATTCTTCTTAATTTGACATGATTGCCGAAACTCAGCGATTACACTGGGCGCTGTGGTAGCGCTTCATATAAAAATTTAGATTAATAAGTCATTCTATAATGTGGGACGAATCCTCTCCGTTATCGCGAGCTGAAGAAATAGCGATAGTTTTAAAAACTACATTTCATTGACTTTGTTATGGTGTCAGTCCGTTTGAGTTTCAATGGTTGGGTCACATATTCGTACCAACATAAATTTAGCAATATTTTTCTGATATTACTAGGTTGCATCGCTTTTAACTATGAAACGATTGACTGTGGGACTTAATTGAACAAACTTTGGACTGTGACCTGATAACTGTGGTAAAGGAGACAATTGGACTCCAAGAAATAACATTCTTCTTAATTTGACATGATTGCCGAAACTCAGCAGTTACACTGGGCGTTGTGGTAGCGCTTCATTTAAAAATTTAGATTAATAAGTCATTTTTTACTGTGGGACCAATCCTAGCCGTTATCGCGCGATGAAGAAATAGCGAAAGTTTCAAAAACTACATTTCATAGACTTTCTTACGGTGTCAGTCCGTTTGAGTTACATCGGTTGGGTCACGTATTCGTACCAACATGTATTTAGCGATATTTATCTGATATTACTAGGCTGCATTGCATTTAACAGTGAAACGATTGGCTGTGGGACTTAATTGAACAAACTTTGGACTGTGACCTGATAACTGTGGTAAAGGAGACAATTGGACTCCATGAAATAACCTTCTTCTTAATTTGACATGATTGCCGGAACTCAGCAATTACACTGGGCGCTGTGCTAGCGCTTCATTTAAAAACTTTGATTAATAAGTCATTTTTTACTGTGGGACCAATCCTAGCCCTTATCGCGGGCTGAAGAAATAGCGACAGTTTCAAAAACTGCATTTCATTGACTTTCTAACGGTGTCAGTCCGTTTGAGTTACAACGGTTGGGTCACATACCCGTACCAACATGTATTTAGCGATATTTTTTGATATTACTAGGTTGCATCGCTTTTAACTATGAAACGATTGACTGTGGGACTTAATTGAACAAACTTTGGACTGTGACCTGATAACTGTGGTAAAGGAGACAATTGGACTCCAAGAAATAACATTCTTCTTAATTTGACATGATTGCCGAAACTCAGCAGTTACACTGGGCGTTGTGGTAGCGCTTCATTTAAAAACTTTGATTAATAAGTCATTTTTTACTGTGGGACCAATCCTAGCCCTTATCGCGGGCTGAAGAAATAGCGACAGTTTCAAAAACTGCATTTCATTGACTTTCTAACGGTGTCAGTCCGTTTGAGTTACAACGGTTGGGTCACATACCCGTACCAACATGTATTTAGCGATATTTTTTGATATTACTAGGTTGCATCGCTTTTAACAATGAAGCGATTGACTGTGGGACTTAACTGAACTAACTTTCGACTGTGACCTGATAAATGTGGTAAAGGAGACAATTGGACTCCAAGAAATAACATTCTTCTTAATTTGACATGATTGCCGAAACTCAGCGATTACACTGGGCGCTGTGGTAGCGCTTCATATAAAAATTTAGATTAATAAGTCATTCTATAATGTGGGACGAATCCTCTCCGTTATCGCGAGCTGAAGAAATAGCGATAGTTTTAAAAACTACATTTCATTGACTTTGTTATGGTGTCAGTCCGTTTGAGTTTCAATGGTTGGGTCACATATTCGTACCAACATAAATTTAGCAATATTTTTCTGATATTACTAGGTTGCATCGCTTTTAACTATGAAACGATTGACTGTGGGACTTAATTGAACAAACTTTGGACTGTGACCTGATAACTGTGGTAAAGGAGACAATTGGACTCCAAGAAATAACATTCTTCTTAATTTGACATGATTGCCGAAACTCAGCAGTTACACTGGGCGTTGTGGTAGCGCTTCATTTAAAAATTTAGATTAATAAGTCATTTTTTACTGTGGGACCAATCCTAGCCGTTATCGCGCGATGAAGAAATAGCAAAAGTTTCAAAAACTACATTTCATTGACTTTGTTATGGTGTCAGTCCGTTTGAGTTACAACGGTTGGGTCACATACCCGTACCAACATGTATTTAGCGATATTTTTTGATATTACTAGGTTGCATCGCTTTTAACAATGAAGCGATTGACTGTGGGACTTAACTGAACTAACTTTCGACTGTGACCTGATAAATGTGGTAAAGGAGACAATTGGACTCCAAGAAATAACATTCTTCTTAATTTGACATGATTGCCGAAACTCAGCGATTACACTGGGCGCTGTGGTAGCGCTTCATATAAAAATTTAGATTAATAAGTCATTCTATAATGTGGGACGAATCCTCTCCGTTATAGCGAGCTGAAGAAATAGCGATAGTTTTAAAAACTACATTTCATTGACTTTGTTATGGTGTCAGTCCGTTTGAGTTTCAATGGTTGGGTCACATATTCGTACCAACATAAATTTAGCAATATTTTTCTGATATTACTAGGCTGCATCGCTTTTAACTATGAAACGATTGACTGTGGGACTTAATTGAACAAACTTTGGACTGTGACCTGATAACTGTGGTAAAGGAGACAATTGGACTCCAAGAAATAACATTCTTCTTAATTTGACATGATTGCCGAAACTCAGCAGTTACACTGGGCGTTGTGGTAGCGCTTCATTTAAAAATTTAGATTAATAAGTCATTTTTTACTGTGGGACCAATCCTAGCCGTTATCGCGCGATGAAGAAATAGCGAAAGTTTCAAAAACTACATTTCATAGACTTTCTTACGGTGTCAGTCCGTTTGAGTTACATCGGTTGGGTCACGTATTCGTACCAACATAAATTTAGCAATATTTTTCTGATATTACTAGGTTGCATCGCTTTTAACTATGAAACGATTGACTGTGGGACTTAATTGAACAAACTTTGGACTGTGACCTGATAACTGTGGTAAAGGAGACAATTGAACTCCAAGAAATAACATTCTTCTTAATTTGACATGATTGCCGAAACTCAGCAGTTACACTGGGCGATGTGGTAGCGCTTCATTTAAAAACTTTGATTAATAAGTCATTTTTTACTGTGGGACCAATCCTAGCCCTTATCGCGGGCTGAAGAAATAGCGACAGTTTCAAAAACTGCATTTCATTGACTTTCTAACGGTGTCAGTCCGTTTGAGTTACAACGGTTGGGTCACATACCCGTACCAACATGTATTTAGCGATATTTTTTGATATTACTAGGTTGCATCGCTTTTAACAATGAAGCGATTGACTGTGGGACTTAACTGAACTAACTTTCGACTGTGACCTGATAAATGTGGTAAAGGAGACAATTGGACTCCAAGAAATAACATTCTTCTTAATTTGACATGATTGCCGAAACTCAGCGATTACACTGGGCGCTGTGGTAGCGCTTCATATAAAAATTTAGATTAATAAGTCATTCTATAATGTGGGACGAATCCTCTCCGTTATCGCGAGCTGAAGAAATAGCGATAGTTTTAAAAACTACATTTCATTGACTTTGTTACGGTGTCAGTCCGTTTGAGTTTCAATGGTTGGGTCACATATTCGTACCAACATAAATTTAGCGACATTTATCTGATATTACTAGGTTGCATCGCTTTTAACAGTGAAACGATTGACAGTGGGACTTAATTGAACGAACTTTGGACTGTGACCTGATAAATGTGATAAACGAGAAAATTGGACTCCAAGAAATAACATTCTTCTTAATTTGACATGATTGCCGGAACTCAGCGGTTACACTGGGCGTTGTGGTAGCGCTTCATTTAAAAATTTAGATTAATAAGTCATTTTTTACTGTGGGACCAATCCTAGCCGTTATCGCGCGATGAAGAAATAGCGAAAGTTTCAAAAACTAAATTTCATAGACTTTCTTACGGTGTCAGTCCGTTTGAGTTACATCGGTTGGGTCACGTATTCGTACCAACATGTATTTAGCGATATTTATCTGATATTACTAGGCTGCATCGCATTTAACAGTGAAACGATTGGCTGTGGGACTTAATTGAACAAACTTTGGACTGTGACCTGATAACTGTGGTAAAGGAGACAATTGGACTCCATGAAATAACCTTCTTCTTAATTTGACATGATTGCCGGAACTCAGCAATTACACTGGGCGCTGTGCTAGCGCTTCATTTAAAAACTTTGATTAATAAGTCATTTTTTACTGTGGGACCAATCCTAGCCCTTATCGCGGGCTGAAGAAATAGCGACAGTTTCAAAAACTGCATTTCATTGACTTTCTAACGGTGTCAGTCCGTTTGAGTTACAACGGTTGGGTCACATACCCGTACCAACATGTATTTAGCGATATTTTTTGATATTACTAGGTTGCATCGCTTTTAACAATGAAGCGATTGACTGTGGGACTTAACTGAACTAACTTTCGACTGTGACCTGATAAATGTGGTAAAAGAGACAATTGGACTCCAAGAAATAACATTCTTCTTAATTTGACATGATTGCCGAAACTCAGCGATTACACTGGGCGCTGTGGTAGCGCTTCATATAAAAATTTAGATTAATAAGTCATTCTATAATGTGGGACGAATCCTCTCCGTTATCGCGAGCTGAAGAAATAGCGATAGTTTTAAAAACTACATTTCATTGACTTTGTTATGGTGTCAGTCCGTTTGAGTTTCAATGGTTGGGTCACATATTCGTACCAACATAAATTTAGCAATATTTTTCTGATATTACTAGGTTGCATCGCTTTTAACTATGAAACGATTGACTGTGGGACTTAATTGAACAAACTTTGGACTGTGACCTGATAACTGTGGTAAAGGAGACAATTGGACTCCAAGAAATAACATTCTTCTTAATTTGACATGATTGCCGAAACTCAGCAGTTACACTGGGCGTTGTGGTAGCGCTTCATTTAAAAATTTAGATTAATAAGTCATTTTTTACTGTGGGACCAATCCTAGCCGTTATCGCGCGATGAAGAAATAGCGAAAGTTTCAAAAACTACATTTCATAGACTTTCTTACGGTGTCAGTCCGTTTGAGTTACATCGGTTGGGTCACGTATTCGTACCAACATGTATTTAGCGATATTTATCTGATATTACTAGGCTGCATCGCATTTAACAGTGAAACGATTGGCTGTGGGACTTAATTGAACTAACTTTCGACTGTGACCTGATAAATGTGGTAAAGGAGACAATTGGACTCCAAGAAATAACATTCTTCTTAATTTGACATGATTGCCGAAACTCAGCGATTACACTGGGCGCTGTGGTAGCGCTTCATATAAAAATTTAGATTAATAAGTCATTCTATAATGTGGGACGAATCCTCTCCGTTATCGCGAGCTGAAGAAATAGCGATAGTTTTAAAAACTACATTTCATTGACTTTGTTATGGTGTCAGTCCGTTTGAGTTTCAATGGTTGGGTCACATATTCGTACCAACATAAATTTAGCAATATTTTTCTGATATTACTAGGTTGCATCGCTTTTAACTATGAAACGATTGACTGTGGGACTTAATTGAACAAACTTTGGACTGTGACCTGATAACTGTGGTAAAGGAGACAATTGGACTCCAAGAAATAACATTCTTCTTAATTTGACATGATTGCCGAAACTCAGCAGTTACACTGGGCGTTGTGGTAGCGCTTCATTTAAAAATTTAGATTAATAAGTCATTTTTTACTGTGGGACCAATCCTAGCCGTTATCGCCCGATGAAGAAATAGCGAAAGTTTCAAAAACTACATTTCATAGACTTTCTTACGGTGTCAGTCCGTTTGAGTTACATCGGTTGGGTCACGTATTCGTACCAACATGTATTTAGCGATATTTATCTGATATTACTAGGCTGCATCGCATTTAACAGTGAAACGATTGGCTGTGGGACTTAATTGAACTAACTTTCGACTGTGACCTGATAAATGTGGTAAAGGAGACAATTGGACTCCAAGAAATAACATTCTTCTTAATTTGACATGATTGCCGAAACTCAGCGATTACACTGGGCGCTGTGGTAGCGCTTCATATAAAAATTTAGATTAATAAGTCATTCTATAATGTGGGACGAATCCTCTCCGTTATCGCGAGCTGAAGAAATAGCGATAGTTTTAAAAACTACATTTCATTGACTTTGTTATGGTGTCAGTCCGTTGCAGTTTCAATGGTTGGGTCACATATTCGTACCAACATAAATTTAGCAATATTTTTCTGATATTACTAGGTTGCATCGCTTTTAACTATGAAACGATTGACTGTGGGACTTAATTGAACAAACTTTGGACTGTGACCTGATAACTGTGGTAAAGGAGACAATTGGACTCCAAGAAATAACATTCTTCTTAATTTGACATGATTGCCGAAACTCAGCAGTTACACTGGGCGTTGTGGTAGCGCTTCATTTAAAAATTTAGATTAATAAGTCATTTTTTACTGTGGGACCAATCCTAGCCGTTATCGCGCGATGAAGAAATAGCGAAAGTTTCAAAAACTACATTTCATAGACTTTCTTACGGTGTCAGTCCGTTTGAGTTACATCGGTTGGGTCACGTATTCGTACCAACATGTATTTAGCGATATTTATCTGATATTACTAGGCTGCATCGCATTTAACAGTGAAACGATTGTCTGTGGGACTTAATTGAACAAACTTTGGACTGTGACCTAATAACTGTGGTAAAGGAGACAATTGGACTCCATGAAATAACCTTCTTCTTAATTTGACATGATTGCCGGAACTCAGCAATTACACTGGGCGCTGTGCTAGCGCTTCATTTAAAAATTTAGATTAATAAGTCATTTTTTACTGTGGGACCAATCCTAGCCGTTATCGCGCGATGAAGAAATAGCGAAAGTTTCAAAAACTACATTTCATAGACTTTCTTACGGTGTCAGTCCGTTTGAGTTACATCGGTTGGGTCACGTATTCGTACCAACATGTATTTAGCGATATTTATCTGATATTACTAGGCTGCATCGCATTTAACAGTGAAACGATTGGCTGTGGGACTTAATTGAACAAACTTTGGACTGTGACCTAATAACTGTGGTAAAGGAGACAATTGGACTCCATGAAATAACCTTCTTGTTAATTTGACATGATTGCCGGAACTCAGCAATTACACTGGGCGCTGTGCTAGCGCTTCATTTAAAAACTTTGATTAATAAGTCATTTTTTACTGTGGGACCAATCCTAGCCCTTATTGCGGGCTGAAGAAATAGCGACAGTTTCAAAAACTGCATTTCATTGACTTTCTAACGGTGTCAGTCCGTTTGAGTTACAACGGTTGGGTCACATACCCGTACCAACATGTATTTAGCGATATTTTTTGATATTACTAGGTTGCATCGCTTTTAACAATGAAGCGATTGACTGTGGGACTTAACTGAACTAACTTTCGACTGTGACCTGATAAATGTGGTAAAGGAGACAATTGGACTCCAAGAAATAACATTCTTCTTAATTTGACATGATTGCCGAAACTCAGCGATTACACTGGGCGCTGTGGTAGCGCTTCATATAAAAATTTAGATTAATAAGTCATTCTATAATGTGGGACGAATCCTCTCCGTTATCGCGAGCTGAAGAAATAGCGATAGTTTTAAAAACTACATTTCATTGACTTTGTTATGGTGTCAGTCCGTTTGAGTTTCAATGGTTGGGTCACATATTCGTACCAACATAAATTTAGCAATATTTTTCTGATATTACTAGGTTGCATCGCTTTTAACTATGAAACGATTGACTGTGGGACTTAATTGAACAAACTTTGGACTGTGACCTGATAACTGTGGTAAAGGAGACAATTGGACTCCAAGAAATAACATTCTTCTTAATTTGACATGATTGCCGAAACTCAGCAGTTACACTGGGCGTTGTGGTAGCGCTTCATTTAAAAATTTAGATTAATAAGTCATTTTTTACTGTGGGACCAATCCTAGCCGTTATCGCGCGATGAAGAAATAGCGAAAGTTTCAAAAACTACATTTCATAGACTTTCTTACGGTGTCAGTCCGTTTGAGTTACATCGGTTGGGTCACGTATTCGTACCAACATGTATTTAGCGATATTTATCTGATATTACTAGGCTGCATCGCATTTAACAGTGAAACGATTGGCTGTGGGACTTAATTGAACAAACTTTGGACTGTGACCTAATAACTGTGGTAAAGGAGACAATTGGACTCCATGAAATAACCTTCTTCTTAATTTGACATGATTGCCGGAACTCAGCAATTACACTGGGCGCTGTGCTAGCGCTTCATTTAAAAATTTAGATTAATAAGTCATTTTTTACTGTGGGACCAATCCTAGCCGTTATCGCGCGATGAAGAAATAGCGAAAGTTTCAAAAACTACATTTCATAGACTTTCTTACGGTGTCAGTCCGTTTGAGTTACATCGGTTGGGTCACGTATTCGTACCAACATGTATTTAGCGATATTTATCTGATATTACTAGGCTGCATCGCATTTAACAGTGAAACGATTGGCTGTGGGACTTAATTGAACAAACTTTGGACTGTGACCTAATAACTGTGGTAAAGGAGACAATTGGACTCCATGAAATAACCTTCTTGTTAATTTGACATGATTGCCGGAACTCAGCAATTACACTGGGCGCTGTGCTAGCGCTTCATTTAAAAACTTTGATTAATAAGTCATTTTTTACTGTGGGACCAATCCTAGCCCTTATTGCGGGCTGAAGAAATAGCGACAGTTTCAAAAACTGCATTTCATTGACTTTCTAACGGTGTCAGTCCGTTTGAGTTACAACGGTTGGGTCACATACCCGTACCAACATGTATTTAGCGATATTTTTTGATATTACTAGGTTGCATCGCTTTTAACAATGAAGCGATTGACTGTGGGACTTAACTGAACTAACTTTCGACTGTGACCTGATAAATGTGGTAAAGGAGACAATTGGACTCCAAGAAATAACATTCTTCTTAATTTGACATGATTGCCGAAACTCAGCGATTACACTGGGCGCTGTGGTAGCGCTTCATATAAAAATTTAGATTAATAAGTCATTCTATAATGTGGGACGAATCCTCTCCGTTATCGCGAGCTGAAGAAATAGCGATAGTTTTAAAAACTACATTTCATTGACTTTGTTATGGTGTCAGTCCGTTTGAGTTTCAATGGTTGGGTCACATATTCGTACCAACATAAATTTAGCAATATTTTTCTGATATTACTAGGTTGCATCGCTTTTAACTATGAAACGATTGACTGTGGGACTTAATTGAACAAACTTTGGACTGTGACCTGATAACTGTGGTAAAGGAGACAATTGGACTCCAAGAAATAACATTCTTCTTAATTTGACATGATTGCCGAAACTCAGCAGTTACACTGGGCGTTGTGGTAGCGCTTCATTTAAAAATTTAGATTAATAAGTCATTTTTTACTGTGGGACCAATCCTAGCCGTTATCGCGCGATGAAGAAATAGCGAAAGTTTCAAAAACTACATTTCATAGACTTTCTTACGGTGTCAGTCCGTTTGAGTTACATCGGTTGGGTCACGTATTCGTACCAACATGTATTTAGCGATATTTATCTGATATTACTAGGCTGCATCGCATTTAACAGTGAAACGATTGGCTGTGGGACTTAATTGAACAAACTTTGGACTGTGACCTGATAACTGTGGTAAAGGAGACAATTGGACTCCATGAAATAACCTTCTTCTTAATTTGACATGATTGCCGGAACTCAGCAATTACACTGGGCGCTGTGCTAGCGCTTCATTTAAAAACTTTGATTAATAAGTCATTTTTTACTGTGGGACCAATCCTAGCCCTTATCGCGGGCTGAAGAAATAGCGACAGTTTCAAAAACTGCATTTCATTGACTTTCTAACGGTGTCAGTCCGTTTGAGTTACAACGGTTGGGTCACATACCCGTACCAACATGTATTTAGCGATATTTTTTGATATTGCTAGGTTGCATCGCTTTTAACAATGAAGCGATTGACTGTGGGACTTAACTGAACTAACTTTCGACTGTGACCTGCTAAATGTGGTAAAGGAGACAATTGGACTCCAAGAAATAACATTCTTCTTAATTTGACATGATTGCCGAAACTCAGCGATTACACTGGGCGCTGTGGTAGCGCTTCATATAAAAATTTAGATTAATAAGTCATTCTATAATGTGGGACAAATCCTCTCCGTTATCGCGAGCTGAAGAAATAGCGATAGTTTTAAAAACTACATTTCATTGACTTTGTTATGGTGTCAGTCCGTTTGAGTTTCAATGGTTGGGTCACATATTCGTACCAACATAAATTTAGCGACATTTATCTGATATTACTAGGTTGCATCGCTTTTAACAGTGAAACGATTGACAGTGGGACTTAATTGAATGAACTTTGGACTGTGACCTGATAAATGTGATAAACGAGAAAATTGGACTCCAAGAAATAACATTCTTCTTAATTTGACATGATTGCCGGAACTCAGCGGTTACACTGGGCGTTGTGGTAGCGCTTCATTTAAAAATTTAGATTAATAAGTCATTTTTTACTGTGGGACCAATCCTAGCCGTTATCGCGCGATGAAGAAATAGCGAAAGTTTCAAAAACTACATTTCATAGACTTTCTTACGGTGTCAGTCCGTTTGAGTTACATCGGTTGGGTCACGTATTCGTACCAACATGTATTTAGCGATATTTATCTGATATTACTAGGCTGCATCGCATTTAACAGTGAAACGATTGGCTGTGGGACTTAATTGAACAAACTTTGGACTGTGACCTGATAACTGTGGTAAAGGAGACAATTGGACTCCATGAAATAACCTTCTTCTTAATTTGACATGATTGCCAGAACTCAGCAATTACACTGGGCGCTGTGCTAGCGCTTCATTTAAAAACTTTGATTAATAAGTCATTTTTTACTGTGGGACCAATCCTAGCCCTTATCGCGGGCTGAAGAAATAGCGACAGTTTCAAAAACTGCATTTCATTGACTTTCTAACGGTGTCAGTCCGTTTGAGTTACAACGGTTGGGTCACATACCCGTACCAACATGTATTTAGCGATATTTTTTGATATTACTAGGTTGCATCGCTTTTAACAATGAAGCGATTGACTGTGGGACTTAACTGAACTAACTTTCGACTGTGAACTGATAAATGTGGTAAAGGAGACAATTGGACTCCAAGAAATAACATTCTTCTTAATTTGACATGATTGCCGAAACTCAGCGATTACACTGGGCGCTGTGGTAGCGCTTCATATAAAAATTTAGATTAATAAGTCATTCTATAATGTGGGACGAATCCTCTCCGTTATCGCGAGCTGAAGAAATAGCGATAGTTTTAAAAACTACATTTCATTGACTTTGTTATGGTGTCAGTCCGTTTGAGTTTCAAAGGTTGGGTCACATATTCGTACCAACATAAATTTAGCAATATTTTTCTGATATTACTAGGTTGCATCGCTTTTAACTATGAAACGATTGACTGTGGGACTTAATTGAACAAACTTTGGACTGTGACCTGATAACTGTGGTAAAGGAGACAATTGGACTCCAAGAAATAACATTCTTCTTAATTTGACATGATTGCCGAAACTCCTCAGTTACACTGGGCGTTGTGGTAGCGCTTCATTTAAAAATTTAGATTAATAAGTCATTTTTTACTGTGGGACCAATCCTAGCCGTTATCGCGCGATGAAGAAATAGCGACAGTCTCAAAAACTGTATTTCATTGACTTTCTAAAGGCGTCAGTCTGTTTGAGTTACAACGGTTGGGTCACATATCGTATCAACATGTATTTAGCGATATTTATCTGATATTACTAGGTTGCATCGCTTTTAACAGTGAAACGATTGACTGTGGGATTTAATTGAACTAACTTTGGATTGAGACCTTACAAATGTTATAAGTGAGACAAGTTGACTCCAAGAAATAACATTCTTCTTAATTTGACATGATTGCCGAAACTCAGCAGTTACACTGGGCGCTGTGGTAGCGCTTCATTTAAAAATTTAGATTAATAAGTCATTTTTTACTGTGGGACCAATCCTAGCCGTTATCGCGCGATGAAGAAATAGCGACAGTCTCAAAAACTGTATTTCATTGACTTTCTAACGGCGTTAGTCCGTTTGAGTTACAACGGTTGGGTCACATATTCGTACCAACATGTATTTAGCGATATTTATCTGATATTACTAGGTTGCATCGCTTTTAACAGTGAAACGATTGACTGTGGGATTTAATTGAACTAACTTTGGACTGTGACCTGATAAATGTGATAAATGGGAAAATTGGACTCCAAGAAATAACATTCTTCTTAATTTGACATGATTGCCGGAACTCAGCGATTACACTGGGTGCGGTGGTAGCGCTTCATTTAAGAATTAAGATAAAAAAGTCATTTTTTTAATGTGGGACCAATTCTAGCCGTTATCGCGCGCAGAAGAAATAGAGACAGTTTCAAATACCAGATTTAACTGACTTTCTAACGGTGTCAGTCCGTTTGAGTTTCAACGGTGGGGTCACATATTCGTACCAACATGTATTTAGCGATATTTTTCTCATATTACTAGGTTGCATCGGTTTTAACAATGAAACGATTGACAGTGGGACTAAATTAAACTGATTTTGGATTGAGACCTTATAAATGTTATAAGTGAGACAAGTTGACTCCAAGAAATAACATTCTTCTTAATTTGACATGATTGCCGAAACTCAGCGATTACACTGGGCGCTGTGGTAGCGCTTCATATAAAAATTTAGATTAATAAGTCATTCTATAATGTGGGACGAATCCTCTCCGTTATCGCGAGCTGAAGAAATAGCGATAGTTTTAAAAACTACATTTCATTGACTTTGTTACGGTGTCAGTCCGTTTGAGTCTCAACGGCTGGGTCACATATTCGTACCAACATGTATTTAGCGACATTTATCTGATATTACTAGGTTGCATCGCTTTTAACAGTGAAACGATTGACTGTGGGACTTAATTGAACGAACTTTGGACTGTGACCTGATAAATGTGATAAACGAGAAAATTGGACTCCAAGAAATAACATTCTTCTTATTTTGACATGATTGCCGGAACTCAGCGATTACACTGGGCGCTGTGGTAGCGCTTCATTGAAAAAGTGAGATTAGTAAGTCATTATTTACTGTGGGACCAATCCTAGCTGTTATCGCGCGCTGAAAAAAAAGCAACAGTTTCAAAAACTACATTTCATTGACTTTCTAACGGTGTCAGTCCGTTTCAGTTACAACAGTTGTGTCACATATTCGTCCCAACATGTATTAAGCAATATTTTTCTGATATTACTAGGTTGCATCGCTTTAAACTATGAAACGATTGACTGTGGGACTTAATTCAAAAAACTTTGGACTGTGACCTGATAAATGTGGTAAAGGAGACAATTGGACTGCAAGAAATAACATTCTTCTTAATTTGACGTGATTGTCGGAACTCAGCGATTACACTGGGCGCTGTGGTAGCCCTTTATTTAAAAATTTAGATTAATAAGTCATTTTTCACTGTGGGACCAATCCTAGCCGTTATTGCGCGCTGAAGAAATAGCGACAGCTTCAAAAACTACATTTCATTGACTTTCTTACGGTGTCAGTCCGTTTGAGTTACATCGGTTGGGTCATGTATTCGTACCAACATGTATTTAGCGATATTTATCTGATATTACTAGGCTGCATCGCATTTAACAGTGAAACGATTGGCTGTGGGACTTAATTGAACAAACTTTGGTCTGTGACCTGATAAATGTGATAAATGGGAAAATTGGACTCCATGAAATAACCTTCTCCTTAATTTGGCATGATTGCCGGAACTCAGCGATTACACTGGGTGCGGTGGTAGCGCTTCATTTAAGAATTAAGATAAAAAAGTCATTTTTTTAATGTGGGACCAATCCGAGCCGTTATCGCGCGCAGAAGAAATAGAGACAGTTTCAAATACCACATTTCACTGACTTTCTAACGGTGTCAGTCCGTTTGAGTTTCAATGGTGGGGTCACATATTCGTACCAACATGTATTTAGCGATATTTTTCTCATATTACTAGGTTGCATCGCTTTTAACAGTGAAACGATTGACAGTGGGACTAAAGTAAACTGATTTTGGATTGAGACCTTATAAATGTTATAAGTGAGACAAGTTGACTCCAAGAAATAACATTCTTCTTAATTTGACATGATTGCCGAAACTCAGCGATTACACTGGGCGCTGTGGTAGCGTTACATTGAAAAAGTGAGATTAATAAGTCATTTTTTACTGTGGGACAAATCCTAGCCGTTATCGCGCGCTGAAAAAAAGCAACAGTTTCAAAAACTACATTTCATTGACTTTCTAACGGTGTCAGTCCGTTTCAGTTACAACAGTTGTGTCACATATTCGTACCAACATGTATTAAGCAATATTTTTCTGATATTACTAGGTTGCATCGCTTTTAACTATGAAACGATTGACTGTGGGACTTAATTCAACAAACTTTGGACTGTGACCTGATAAATGTGGTAAAGCAGACAATTGGACTCCATGAAATAACCTTCTTCTTAATTTGACATGATTGCCGGAACTCAGCAATTACACTGGGCGCTATGGTAGCGCTTCATTTAAAAACTTAGATTAATAAATCATTTTTTACTGTGGGACCAATCCTAGCCGTTATCGCGCGCTGAAGAAATAGCGACAGTTTCAAAAACTACATTTCATAGACTTTCTTACGGTGTCAGTCCGTTTGAGTTACATCGGTTGGGTCACGTATTCGTACCAACATGTATTTAGCGATATTTATCCGATATTACTAGGCTGCATCGCATTTAACAGTGAAACGATTGGCTGTGGGACTTAATTGAACAAACTTTGGACTGTGACCTGATAACTGTGGTAAAGGAGACAATTGGACTCCATGAAATAACCTTCTTCTTAATTTGACATGATTGCCGGAACTCAGCAATTACACTGGGCGCTGTGCTAGCGCTTCATTTAAAAACTTAGATTAATAAGTCATTTTTTACTGTGGGACCAATCCTAGCCCTTATCTCGGGCTGAAGAAATAGCGACAGTTTCAAAAACTGCATTTCATTGACTTTCTAACGGTGTCAGTCCGTTTGAGTTACAACGGTTGGGTCACATACCCGTACCAACATTTATTTAGCGATATTTTTTGATATTACTAGGTTGCATCGCTTTTAACAATGAAGCGATTGACTGTGGGACTTAACTGAACTAACTTTCGACTGTGACCTGATAAATGTGGTAAAGGAGACAATTGGACTTCAAGAAATAACATTCTTCTTAATTTGACATGATTGCCGAAACTCAGCGATTACACTGGGCGCTGTGGTAGCGCTTCATATAAAAATTTAGATTAATAAGTCATTCTATAATGTGGGACGAATCCTCTCCGTTATCGCGAGCTGAAGAAATAGCGATAGTTTTAAAAACTACATTTCATTGACTTTGTTATGGTGTCAGTCCGTTTGAGTTTCAATGGTTGGGTCACATATTCGTACCAACATAAATTTAGCGACATTTGTCTGATATTACTAGGTTGCATCGCTTTTAACAGTGAAACGATTGACAGTGGGACTTAATTGAACGAACTTTGGACTGTGACCTGATAAATGTGATAAACGAGAAAATTGGACTCCAAGAAATAACATTCTTCTTAATTTGACATGATTGCCGGAACTCAGCGGTTACACTGGGCGCTGTGGTAGCGCTTCATTGAAAAAGTGAGATTGGTAAGTCATTTTTTACTGTGGGACCAATCCTAGCCGTTATCGCGCGCTGAAAAAAAAGCAACAGTTTCAAAAACTACATTTCATTGACTTTCTAACGGTGTCAGTCCGTTTCAGTTACAACAGTTGTGTCACATATTCGTACCAACATGTATTAACCAATATTTTTCTGATATTACTAGGTTGCATCGCTTTTAACTATGAAACGATTGACTGTGGGACTTAATTGAACAAACTTTGGACTGTGACCTGATAACTGTGGTAAAGGAGACAATTGGACTCCAAGAAATAACATTCTTCTTAATTTGACATGATTGCCGAAACTCAGCAGTTACACTGGGCGCTGTGGTAGCGCTTCATTTAAAAATTTAGATTAATAAGTCATTTTTTACTGTGGGACCAATCCTAGCCGTTATCGCGCGATGAAGAAATAGCGACAGTCTCAAAAACTGTATTTCATTGACTTTCTTACGGTGTCAGTCTGTTTGAGTTACATCGGTTGGGTGACATATTCGTACCAACATGTATTTAGCGATATTTATCTGATATTACTAGGTTGCATCGCTTTTAACAGTGAAACGATTGACTGTGGAATTTAATTGAACTAACTTTGGACTGTGACCTGATAAATGTGATAAATGGGAAAATTGGACTCCAAGAAATAACATTCTTCTTAATTTGACATGATTGCCGGAACTCAGCGATTACACTGGGTGCGGTGGTAGCGCTTCATTTAAGAATTAAGATAAAAAAGTCATTTTTTTAATGTGGGACCAATCCTAGCCGTTATTGCGCGCAGAAGAAATATAGACAGTTTCAAATACCACATTTCACTGACTTTCTAACGGTGTCATTCCGTTTGAGTTTCAACGGTGGGGTCACATATTCGTACCAACATGTATTTAGCGATATTTTTCTCATATTACTAGGTTGCATCGCTTTTAACAGTGAAACGATTGACAGTGGGACTAAATTAAACTGATTTTGGATTGAGACCTTATAAATGCTATAAGTGAGACAAGTTGACTCCAAGAAATAACATTCTTCTTAATTTGACATGATTGCCGAAACTCAGCGATTACACTGGGCGCTGTGGTAGCGCTTCATATAAAAATTTAGATTAATAAGTCATTCTATAATGTGGGACGAATCCTCTCCGTTATCGCGAGCTGAAGAAATAGCGATAGTTTTAAAAACTACATTTCATTGACTTTGTTACGGTGTCAGTCCGTTTGAGTCTCAACGGCTGGGTCACATATTCGTACCAACATGTATTTAGCGACATTTATCTGATATTACTAGGTTGCATCGCTTTTAACTATGAAACGATTGACTGTGGGACTTAATTGAACAAACTTTGGACTGTGACCTGATAACTGTGGTAAAGGAGACAATTGGACTCCAAGAAATAGCATTCTTCTTAATTTGACATGATTACCGAAACTCAGCAGTTACACTGGGCGTTGTGGTAGCGCTTTATTTAAAAATTTAGATTAATAAGTCATTTTTTACTGTGGGACCAATCCTAGCCGTTATCGCGCGATGAAGAAATAGCGACAGTCTCAAAAACTGTATTTCATTGACTTTCTAAAGGCGTCAGTCTGTTTGAGTTACAACGGTTGGGTCACATATTCGTACCAACATGTATTTAGCGATATTTATCTGATATTACTAGGTTGCATCGCTTTTAACAGTGAAACGATTGACTGTGGGATTTAATTGAACTAACTTTGGACTGTGACCTGATAAATGTGATAAATGGGAAAATTGGACTCCAAGAAATAACATTCTTCTTAATTTGACATGATTGCCGGAACTCAGCGATTACACTGGGTGCGGTGGTAGCGCTTCATTTAAGAATTAAGATAAAAAAGTCATTTTTTTAATGTGGGACCAATCCTAGCCGTTATCGCGCGCAGAAGAAATAGAGACAGTTTCAAATACCACATTTCACTGACTTTCTAACGGTGTCATTCCGTTTGAGTTTCAACGGTGGGGTCACATATTCGTACCAACATGTATTTAGCGATATTTTTCTCGCTTTTAACAGTGAAACGATTGACAGTGGGACTAAATTAAACTGATTTTGGATTGAGACCTTATAAATGTTATAAGTGAGACAAGTTGACTCCAAGAAATAACATTCTTCTTAATTTGACATGATTGCCGAAACTCAGCAGTTACACTGGGCGCTGTGGTAGCGCTTCATTTAAAAATTTAGATTAATAAGTCATTTTTTACTGTGGGACCAATCCTAGCCGTTATTGCGCGCTGAAGAAATAGCGACAGCTTCAAAAACTACATTTCATTGACTTTCTTACGGTGTCAGTCCGTTTGAGTTACATCGGTTGGGTCATTTATTCGTACCAACATGTATTTAGCGATATTTATCTGATATTACTAGGCTGCATCGCATTTAACAGTGAAACGATTGGCTGTGGGACTTAATTGAACAAACTTTGGTCTGTGACCTGATAAATGTGATAAATGGGAAAATTGGACTCCATGAAATAACCTTCTTCTCAATTTGACATGATTGCCGGAACTCAGCGATTACACTGGGTGCGGTGGTAGCGCTTCATTTAAGAATTAAGATAAAAAAGTCATTTTTTTAATGTGGGAAACTCAGGGATTACACTGGGCGCTGTGGTAGCGTTTCATTGAAAAAGTGAGATTAATAAGTCATTTTTTACTGTGGGACAAATCCTAGCCGTTATCGCGCGCTGAAAAAAAGCAACAGTTTCAAAAACTACATTTCATTGACTTTCTAACGGTGTCAGTCCGTTTCAGTTACAACAGTTGTGTCACATATTCGTACCAACATGTATTAAGCAATATTTTTCTGATATTACTAGGTTGCATCGCTTTTAACTATGAAACGATTGACTGTGGGACTTAATTGAACAAACTTTGGAATGTGACCTGATAAATGTGGTAAAAAGACAATTGGACTTAAAGAAATAACATTCTTTTTAATTTGACGTGATTGCCGAAACTCAGCGATTACACTGGGCGCTGTGGTAGCCCTTTATTTAAAAATTTAGATTAATAAGTCATTTTTTACTGTGGGACCAATCCTAGCCGATATCGCGCGCTGAAGAAATAGCGACAGTTTCAAAAACTACATTTCATTGACTTTCTTACGGTGTCAGTCCGTTTGAGTTACAACGGTTGGGTCACGTATTCGTACCAACATGTATTTAGCGATATTTTTCTCATATTACTAGGTTGCATCGCTTTTAACAGTGAAACTATTGACTGTGGGACTTAATTGAACGAACTTTGGACTGTGACCTGATAAATGTGATAAACGAGAAAATTGGACTCCAAGAAATAACATTCTTCTTATTTTGACATGATTGCCGGAACTCAGCGATTACACTGGGCGCTGTGGTAGCGCTTCATTGAAAAAGTGAGATTAGTAAGTCATTTTTTACTGTGGGACCAATCCTAGCCGTTATCGCGCGCTGAAAAAAAAGCAACAGTTTCAAAAACTACATTTCATTGACTTTCTAACGGTGTCAGTCCGTTTCAGTTACAACAGTTGTGTCACATATTCGTACCAACATGTATTAAGCAATATTTTTCTGATATTACTAGGTTGCATCGCTTTAAACTATGAAACGATTGACTGTGGGACTTAATTCAACAAACTTTGGACTGTGACCTGATAAATGTGGTAAAGGAGACAATTGGACTCCATGAAATAACCTTCTTCTTAATTTGACATGATGCCGGAACTCAGCAATTACACTGGGCGCTGTGCTAGCGCTTCATTTAAAAACTTAGATTAATAAGTCATTTTTTACTGTGGGACCAATCCTAGCCCTTATCGCGGGCTGAAGAAATAGCGACAGTTTCAAAAACTGCATTTCATTGACTTTCTAACGGTGTCAGTCCGTTTGAGTTACAACGGTTGGGTCACATACCCGTACCAGCATGTATTTAGCGATATTTTTTGATATTACTAGGTTGCATCGCTTTTAACAATGAAGCGATTGACTGTGGGACTTAACTGAACTAACTTTCGACTGTGACCTGATAAATGTGGTAAAGGAGAAAATTGGACTCCAAGAAATAACATTCTTCTTAATTTGACATGATTGCCGAAACTCAGTGATTACACTGGGTGCTGTGGTAGCGCTTCATATAAAAATTTAGATTAATAAGTCATTCTATAATGTGGGACGAATCCTCTCCGTTATCGCGAGCTGAAGAAATAGCGATAGTTTTAAAAACTACATTTCATTGACTTTGTTATGGTGTCAGTCCGTTTGAGTTTCAATGGTTGGGTCACATATTCGTACCAACATAAATTTAGCGACATTTATCTGATATTACTAGGTTGTATCGCTTTTAACAGTGAAACGATTGACAGTGGGACTTAATTGAACGAACTTTGGACTGTGACCTGATAAATGTGTTAACGAGAAAATTGGACTCCAAGAAATAACATTCTTCTTAATTTGACATGATTGCCGGAACTCAGCGGTTACACTGGGCGCTGTGGTAGCGTTTCATTGAAAAAGTGAGATTGGTAAGTCATTTTTTACTGTGGGACCAATCCTAGCCGTTATCGCGCGCTGAAAAAAAAGCAACAGTTTCAAAAACTACATTTCATTGACTTTCTAACGGTGTCAGTCCGTTTCAGTTACAACAGTTGTGTCACATATTCGTACCAACATGTATTAAGCAATATTTTTCTGATATTACTAGGTTGCATCGCTTTTAACTATGAAACGATTGACTGTGGGACTTAATTGAACAAACTTTGGACTGTGACCTGATAACTGTGGTAAAGGAGACAATTGGACTCCAAGAAATAACATTCTTCTTAATTTGACATGATTGCCGAAACTCAGCAGTTACACTGGGCGCTGTGGTAGCGCTTCATTTAAAAATTTAGATTAATAAGTCATTTTTTACTGTGGGACCAATCCTAGCCGTTATCGCGCGATGAAGAAATAGCGACAGTCTCAAAAACTGTATTTCATTGACTTTCTAAAGGCGTCAGTCTGTTTGAGTTACAACGGTTGGGTCACATATTCGTACCAACATGTATTTAGCGATATTTATCTGATATTACTAGGTTGCATCGCTTTTAACAGTGAAACGATTGACTGTGGGATTTAATTGAACTAACTTTGGACTGTGACCTGATAAATGTGATAAATGGGAAAATTGGACTCCAAGAAATAACATTCTTCTTAATTTGACATGATTGCCGGAACTCAGCGATTACACTGGGTGCGGTGGTAGCGCTTCATTTAAGAATTAAGATAAAAAAGTCATTTTTTTAATGTGGGACCAATCCTAGCCGTTATCGCGCGCAGAAGAAATAGAGACAGTTTCAAATACCACATTTCACTGACTTTCTAACGGTGTCATTCCGTTTGAGTTTCAACGGTGGGGTCACATATTCGTACCAACATGTATTTAGCGATATTTTTCTCATATTACTAGGTTGCATCGCTTTTAACAGTGAAACGATTAACAGTGGGACTAAATTAAACTGATTTTGGATTGAGACCTTATAAATGTTATAAGTGAGACAAGTTGACTCCAAGAAATAACATTTTTCTTAATTTGACATGATTGCCGAAACTCAGCAGTTACACTGGGCGCTGTGGTAGCGCTTCATTTAAAAATTTAGATTAATAAGTCATTTTTTACTGTGGGACCAATCCTAGCCGTTATCGCGCGATGAAGAAATAGCGACAGTCTCAAAAACTGTATTTCATTGACTTTCTAACGGCGTCAGTCCGTTTGAGTTACAACGGTTGGGTCACATATTCGTACCAACATGTATTTAGCGATATTTATCTGATATTACTAGGTTGCATCGCTTTTAACAGTGAAACGATTGACTGTGGGATTTAATTGAACTAACTTTGGACTGTGACCTGATAAATGTGATAAATGGGAAAATTGGACTCCAAGAAATAACATTCTTCTTAATTTGACATGATTGCCGGAACTCAGCGATTACACTGGGTGCGGTGGTAGCGCTTCATTTAAGAATTAAGATAAAAAAGTCATTTTTTTAATGTGGGACCAATCCTAGCCGTTATCGCGCGCAGAAGAAATAGAGACAGTTTCAAATACCACATTTAACTGACTTTCTAACGGTGTCAGTCCGTTTGAGTTTCAACGGTGGGGTCACATATTCGTACCAACATGTATTTAGCAATATTTTTCTCATATTACTAGGTTGCATCGCTTTTAACAGTGAAACGATTGACAGTGGGACTAAATTAAACTGATTTTGGATTGAGACCTTATAAATGTTATAAGTGAGACAAGTTGACTCCAAGAAATAACATTCTTCTTAATTTGACATGATTGCCGAAACTCAGCAGTTACACTGGGCGCTGTGGTAGCGCTTCATTTAAAAATTTAGATTAATAAGTCATTTTTTACTGTGGGACCAATCCTAGCCGTTATCGCGCGATGAAGAAATAGCGACAGTCTCAAAAACTGTATTTCATTGACTTTCTAACGGCGTCAGTCCGTTTGAGTTACAACGGTTGCGTCACATATTCGTACCAACATGTATTTAGCGATATTTATCTGATATTACTAGGTTGCATCGCTTTTAACAGTGAAACGATTGACTGTGGGATTTAATTGAACTAACTTTGGACTGTGACCTGATAAATGTGATAAATGGGAAAATTGGACTCCAAGAAATAACATTCTTCTTAATTTGACATGATTGCCGGAACTCAGCGATTACACTGGGTGCGGTGGTAGCGCTTCATTTAAGAATTAAGATAAAAAAGTTATTTTTTTAATGTGGGACCAATCCTAGCCGTTATCGCGCGCAGAAGAAATAGAGACAGTTTCAAATACCACATTTCACTGACTTTCTAACGGTGTCAGTCCGTTTGAGTTTCAATGGTGGGGTCACATATTCGTACCAACATGTATTTAGCGATATTTTTCTCATATTACTAGGTTGCATCGCTTTTAACTATGAAACGATTGACTGTGGGACTTAATTGAACAAACTTTGGAATGTGACCTGATATTTGTGGTAAAAAGACAATTGGACTCAAAGAAATAACATTCTTTTTAATTTGACGTGATTGCCGAAACTCAGCGATTACACTGGGCGCTGTGGTAGCCCTTTATTTAAAAATTTAGATTAATAAGTCATTTTTTACTGTGGGACCAATCCTAGCCGATATCGCGCGCTGAAGAAATAGCGACAGTTTCAAAAACTACATTTCATTGACTTTCTTACGGTGTCAGTCCGTTTGAGTTACAACGGTTGGGTCACGTATTCGTACCAACATGTATTTAGCGATATTTTTCTCATATTACTAGGTTGCGTCGCTTTTAACAGTGAAACTATTGACTGTGGGACTAAATTGAAATGATTTTGGATTGAGACCTTATAAATGTTATAAGTGAGACAAGTTGACTCCAAGAAATAACATTCTTCTTAATTTGACATGATTGCCTAAACTCAGCGATTACACTGGGCGCTGTGGTAGCGCTTCATTTTAGAATTAAGATAAAAAAAGTCATTTTTTCAATGTGGGATCTATCCTAGCCGTTATCGCGAGCTGCAGAATTAGCGACAGTTTCAAAAAGTATATTTCATTGACTTTCTAACCTTTTCACTCCGTTTGAGTTTCAACGGTTGGGTCACATATTCCTACCAACATGTATTTAGCGATATTTATCTGATATTACTAGGTTGCATCGCTTTTAACAGTGAAACGATTGACTGTGGGACTTAATTGAACTAACTTTGGACTGTGACCTGATAAAGGTGATAAGTGAGACAAGTTGACTCCAAGAAATAACATTCTTCTTAATTTGACATGATTGCCGGAGCTCAGCGATCACACTGGGCGCTGTGATAGTTCTTCATTTATAAATTTAGAAAAATAAGTCATTTTTTACTGTGGGACAAATCCTAGCCGTTAGCGCGCGCTGAAGAAATAGAGACTGTTTCAAATACTACACTTCACTGACTTTCTAACGGTGTCAGTCCGTTTGAGTTTCGACGGTTGGGTCACATATTCGTACCAACATGTATTTAGCGACATTTATCTGATATTACTAGGTTGCATCGCTTTTAACAGTGAAACGATTGACTGTGGGACTTAATTGAACTAACTTAGGACTGTGACCTGATAAATGTGATAAACGAGAAAATTGGACTCCAACAAATAACATTCTTCTTAATTTGACATGATTGCCGGAACCCAGCGATTACACTGGTCGCTGTGGTAGCGCTTCATTGAAAAAGTGAGATTAATAAGTCATTTTTTACTGTGGGACCAATCCTAGCCGTTATCGTGCGCTGAAAAAAAAGCAACAGTTTCAAAAACTACATTTCATTGACTTTCTA
Organism: Hydractinia symbiolongicarpus; assembly: GCF_029227915.1. Classification (NCBI taxonomy): domain Eukaryota; kingdom Metazoa; phylum Cnidaria; class Hydrozoa; order Anthoathecata; family Hydractiniidae; genus Hydractinia; species Hydractinia symbiolongicarpus. The sequence goes on along the minus strand of NC_079878.1, from coordinate 34,627,317 downwards.
ACGGTGTCAGTCCGTTTCAGTTTTAACAGTTGTGTCACATATTCGTACCAACATGTATTAGGCGATATTTTTCTGATATTACTAGGTTGCATCGCTTTTAACAGTGAAACGATTGACTGTGGGACTAAATTGAACCAATTTTGGATTGTGACCTGATAAATGTTATAAGTGAGACAAGTTGACTCCAAGAAGTAACATTCTTCTTAATTTGACATGATTGCCGAAACTTAGCGATTACACTGGGCGCTGTGGTAGCGCTTCATTTAAGAATTAAGATAAAAAAGTCATTTTTTCAATGTGGGTCCTATCCTAGCCGTTATCGCGAGCTGCAGAAATAGCGACAGTTTCAAAAAGTACATTTCATTGACTTTCTAACCTTTTCACTCCGTTTGAGTTTCAACGGTTGGGTCACATATTCGTACCAACATGTATTTATCGATATTTATCTGATATTACTAGGTTGCATCGCTTTTAACAGTGAAACGATTGACTGTGGGACTTAATTGAACTAACTTTGGACTGTGACCTGATAAAGGTGATAAGTGATACAAGTTGACTCCAAGAAATAACATTCTTCTTAATTTGACATGATTGCCGGAACTCAGCGATTACACTGGGCGCTGTGGTAGCGCTTCATTTTAGAATTAAGATAAAAAAAGTCATTTTTTCAATGTGGGATCTATCCTAGCCGTTATCGCGAGCTGCAGAATTAGCGACAGTTTCAAAAAGTATATTTCATTGACTTTCTAACCTTTTCACTCCGTTTGAGTTTCAACGGTTGGGTCACATATTCCTACCAACATGTATTTAGCGATATTTATCTGATATTACTAGGTTGCATCGCTTTTAACAGTGAAACGATTGACTGTGGGACTTAATTGAACTAACTTTGGACTGTGACCTGATAAAGGTGATAAGTGAGACAAGTTGACTCCAAGAAATAACATTCTTCTTAATTTGACATGATTGCCGGAGCTCAGCGATCACACTGGGCGCTGTGATAGTTCTTCATTTATAAATTTAGAAAAATAAGTCATTTTTTACTGTGGGACAAATCCTAGCCGTTAGCGCGCCCTGAAGAAATAGAGACTGTTTCAAATACTACACTTCACTGACTTTCTAACGGTGTCAGTCCGTTTGAGTTTCGACGGTTGGGTCACATATTCGTACCAACATGTATTTAGCGACATTTATCTGATATTACTAGGTTGCATCGCTTTTAACAGTGAAACGATTGACTGTGGGACTTAATTGAACTAACTTAGGACTGTGACCTGATAAATGTGATAAACGAGAAAATTGGACTCCAACAAATAACATTCTTCTTAATTTGACATGATTGCCGGAACCCAGCGATTACACTGGTCGCTGTGGTAGCGCTTCATTGAAAAAGTGAGATTAATAAGTCATTTTTTACTGTGGGACCAATCCTAGCCGTTATCGTGCGCTGAAAAAAAAGCAACAGTTTCAAAAACTACATTTCATTGACTTTCTAACGGTGTCAGTCCGTTTCAGTTTTAACAGTTGTGTCACATATTCGTACCAACATGTATTAGGCGATATTTTTCTGATATTACTAGGTTGCATCGCTTTTAACTATGAAACGGATGACTGTGGGACTTAATTGAACAACTTTGGACTGTGACCTAATAAATGTGGTAAAGGAGACTATTGGACTCCAAGAAATAACATTCTTCTTAATTTGACGTGATTGCCGGAACTCAGCGATTACACTGGGCGCTTTGGTAGCGCTTCATTTAAATATTTAGATAAATAAATCATTCTTTACTGTGGGACCAACCCTATCCGTTATCGCGAGCTGAAGAAATAGCGACAGTTTCAAAAACTACATTTCATTGACTTTCTAACGGTGTCAGTCCGTTTGAGTTACAACGGTTGGGTCACATATTCGTACCAACATGTATTTAGCGATATTTTTATGATATTACTAGGTTGCATCGCTTTTAACAGTGAAACGATTGACTGTGGGACTAAATTGAACCAATTTTGGATTGTGACCTGATAAATGTTATAAGTGAGACAAGTTGACTCCAAGAAGTAACATTCTTCTTAATTTGACATGATTGCCGAAACTTAGCGATTACACTGGGCGCTGTGGTAGCGCTTCATTTAAGAATTAAGATAAAAAAGTCATTTTTTCAATGTGGGACCTATCCTAGCCGTTATCGCGAGCTGCAGAAATAGCGACAGTTTCAAAAAGTACATTTCATTGACTTTCTAACCTTTTCACTCCGTTTGAGTTTCAACGGTTGGGTCACATATTCGTACCAACATGTATTTATCGATATTTATCTGATATTACTAGGTTGCATCGCTTTTAACAGTGAAACGATTGACTGTGGGACTTAATTGAACTAACTTTGGACTGTGACCTGATAAAGGTGATAAGTGAGACAAGTTGACTCCAAGAAATAACATTCTTCTTAATTTGACATGATTGCCGGAACTCAGCGATCACACTGGGCGCTGTGATAGTTCTTCATTTATAAATTTAGAAAAATAAGTCATTTTTTACTGTGGGACAAATCCTAGCCATTAGCGCGCGCTGAAGAAATAGAGACTGTTTCAAATACTACACTTCACTGACTTTCTAACGGTGTCAGTCCGTTTGAGTTTCAACGGTTGGGTCACATATTCGTACCAACATGTATTTAGCGACATTTATCTGATATTACTAGGTTGCATCGCTTTTAACAGTGAAACGATTGACTGTGGGACTTAATTGAACTAACTTAGGACTGTGACCTGATAAATGTGATAAACGAGAAAATTGGACTCCAACAAATAACATTCTTCTTAATTTGACATGATTGCCGGAACCCAGCGATTACACTGGTCGCTGTGGTAGCGCTTCATTGAAAAAGTGAGATTAATAAGTCATTTTTTACTGTGGGACCAATCCTAGCCGTTATCGTGCGCTGAAAAAAAAGCAACAGTTTCAAAAACTGCATTTCATTGACTTTCTAACGGTGTCAGTCCGTTTCAGTTATAACAGTTGTGTCACATATTCGTACCAACATGTATTAAGCGATATTTTTCTGATATTACTAGGTTGCATCGCTTTTAACTATGAAACGATTGACTGTGGGACATAACAGAACTAACTTTGGACTGTGACCTCATAAATGTGATTAATGAGACAGTTGGACTCCAAGAAATAACATTCTTCTTAGTTTGACGTGATTGCCGGAACTCAGCGATTACACTGGGCGCTGTGGTAGTGCTTCATCTAAAAATTTAGAAAAATAAGTCATTCTTTAATGTGGGACGAACCCTCTCCTTAATTGCGCGCTGAAGAAATAGCGATAGTTTCAAAAACTACATTTCATTGACTTTGTTACGGTGTCAGTCCGTTTGAGTTACAACGGTTGCGTCACGTATGCCTACCAACATGTATTTAGCGATATTTATCTGATATTGCTAGGTTGCATCGCTTTTAACAATGAAACGATTGACTGTGGGGCTAGATAGAAATGATTTTGGATTGTGGCCTGATAAATGTGATAAGTGAGACAAGTTGACTCCAAGAAATAACATTCTTCTTCATTTGTCGTGATTGCCGGAACTCAGCGATTACACTGGGCGCTGTGATAGCCCTTTATTTAAAAATTTAGATTAATAAGTCATTTTTTACTGTGGGACCAATCCTAGCCGATATCGCGCGCTGAAGAAATAGCGACAGTTTCAAAAACTACATTTCTTTGACTTTCTTACGGTGTCAGTTCGTTTGAGTTACAACGGTTGGGTCACATATTCGTACCAACATGTATTTAGCGATATTTTTATGATATTACTAGGTTGCATCGCTTTTAACAGTGAAACGATTGACTGTGGGACTAAATTGAACCAATTTTGGATTGTGACCTGATAAATGTTATAAGTGAGACAAGTTGACTCCAAGAAGTAACATTCTTCTTAATTTGACATGATTGCCGAAACTTAGCGATTACACTGGGCGCTGTGGTAGCGCTTCATTTAAGAATTAATATAAAAAAGTCATTTTTTCAATGTGGGACCTATCCTAGCCGTTATCGCGAGCTGCAGAAATAGCGACAGTTTCAAAAAATACATTTCATTGACTTTCTAACCTTTTCACTCCGTTTGAGTTTCAACGGTTGGGTCACATATTCGTACCAACATGTATTTATCGATATTTATCTGATATTACTAGGTTGCATCGCTTTTAACAGTGAAACGATTGACTGTGGGACTTAATTGAACTAACTTTGGACTGTGACCTGATAAAGGTGATAAGTGAGACAAGTTGACTGCAAGAAATAACATTCTTCTTAATTTGACATGATTGCCGGAAATCAGCGATCACACTGGGCGCTGTGATAGTTCTTCATTTATAAATTTAGAAAAATAAGTCATTTTTTACTGTGGGACAAATCCTAGCCGTTAGCGCGCGCTGAAGAAATAGAGACTGTTTCAAATACTACACTTCACTGAGTTTCTAACGGTGTCAGTCCGTTTGAGTTTCAACAGTTGGGTCACATATTCGTACCAACATGTATTTAGCGACATTTATCTGATATTACTAGGTTGCATCGCTTTTAACAGTGAAACGATTGACTGTGGGACTTAATTGAACTAACTTAGGACTGTGACCTGATAAATGTGATAAACGAGAAAATTGGACTCCAACAAATAACATTCTTCTTAATTTGAGATGATTGCCGGAACCCAGCGATTACACTGGTCGCTGTGGTAGCGCTTCATTGAAAAAGTGAGATTAATAAGTCATTTTTTACTGTGGGACCAATCCTAGCCGTTATCGTGCGCTGAAAAAAAAGCAACAGTTTCAAAAACTACATTTCATTGACTTTTATAACGGTGTCAGTCCGTTTCAGTTATAACAGTTGTGTCACATATTCGTACCAACATGTATTAAGCGATATTTTTCTGATATTACTAGGTTGCATCGCTTTTAACTATGAAACGATTGACTGTGGGACATAACAGAACTAACTTTGGACTGTGACCTCATAAATGTGATTAATGAGACAGTTGGACTCCAAGAAATAACATTCTTCTTAGTTTGACGTGATTGCCGGAACTCAGCGATTACACTGGGCGCTGTGGTAGTGCTTCATCTAAAAATTTAGAAAAATAAGGCATTCTTTAATGTAGGACGAACCCTCTCCTTTATTGCGCGCTGAAGAAATAGCGATAGTTTCAAAAACTACATTTCATTGACTTTGTTACGGTGTCAGTCCGTTTGAGTTACAACGGTTGCGTCACGTATGCCTACCAACATGTATTTAGCGATATTTATCTGATATTGCTAGGTTGCATCGCTTTTAACAATGAAACGATTGACTGTGGGGCTAAATAGAAATGATTTTGGATTGTGGCCTGATAAATGTGATAAGTGAGACAAGTTGACTCCAAGAAATAACATTCTTCTTCATTTGTCGTGATTGCCGGAACTCAGCGATTACACTGGGCGCTGTGATAGCCCTTTATTTAAAAATTTAGATTAATAAGTCATTTTTTACTGTGGGACCAATCCTAGCCGATATCGCGCGCTGAAGAAATAGCGACAGTTTCAAAAACTACATTTCATTGACTTTCTTACGGTGTCAGTCCGTTTGAGTTACAACGGTTGGGTCACGTATTCGTACCAACATGTATTTAGCGATATTTTTCTCATATTACTAGGTTGCGTCGCTTTTAACAGTGAAACTATTGACTGTGGGACTAAATTGAAATGATTTTGGATTGAGACCTTATAAATGTTATAAGTGAGACAAGTTGACTCCAAGAAATAACATTCTTCTTAATTTGACATGATTGCCGAAACTCAGCGATTACACTGGGCGCTGTGGTAGCGCTTCATTTTAGAATTAAGATAAAAAAAGTCATTTTTTCAATGTGGGATCTATCCTAGCCGTTATCGCGAGCTGCAGAATTAGCGACAGTTTCAAAAAGTATATTTCATTGACTTTCTAACCTTATCACTCCGTTTGAGTTTCAACGGTTGGGTCACATATTCGTACCAACATGTATTTAGCGATATTTATCTGATATTACTAGGTTGCATCGCTTTTAACAGTGAAACGATTGACTGTGGGACTTAATTGAACTAACTTTGGACTGTGACCTGATAAAGGTGATAAGTGAGACAAGTTGACTCCAAGAAATAACATTCTTCTTAATTTGACATGATTGCCGGAGCTCAGCGATCACACTGGGCGCTGAGATAGTTCTTCATTTATAAATTTAGAAAAATAAGTCATTTTTTACTGTGGGACAAATCCTAGCCGTTAGCGCGCGCTGAAGAAATAGAGACTGTTTCAAATACTACACTTCACTGACTTTCTAACGGTGTCAGTCCGTTTGAGTTTCAACGGTTGGGTCACATATTCGTACCAACATGTATTTAGCGACATTTATCTGATATTTCTAGGTTGCATCGCTTTTAACAGTGAAACGATTGACTGTGGGACTTAATTGAACTAACTTTGGACTGTGACCTGATAAAGGTGATAAGTGAGACATGTTGACACCAAGAAATAACATTCTTCTTAATTTGACATGATTGCTGGAGCTCAGCGATCACACTGGGCGCTGTGATAGTTCTTCATTTATAAATTTAGAAAAATAAGTCATTTTTTACTGTGGGACAAATCCTAGCCGTTAGCGCGCGCTGAAGAAATAGAGACTGTTTTAAAAACTACATTTCATTGACTTTCTAACGGTGTCAGTCCGTTTCAGTTTTAACAGTTGTGTCACATATTCGTACCAACATGTATTAGGCGATATTTTTCTGATATTACTTGGTTGCATCGCTTTTAACTATGAAACGATTGACTGTGGGACTTAATTGAACAACTTTGGACTGTGACCTAATAAATGTGGTAAAGGAGACTATTGGACTCCAAGAAATAACATTCTTCTTAATTTGACGTGATTGCCGGAACTCAGCGATTACACTGGGCGCTTTGGTAGCGCTTCATTTAAATATTTAGATAAATAAATCATTTTTTACTGTGGGACCAATCCTATCCGTTATCGCGAGCTGAAGAAATAGCGACAGTTTCAAAAACTACATTTCATTGACTTTCTAACGGTGTCAGTCCGTTTGAGTTACAACGGTTGGGTCACATATTCGTACCAACATGTATTTAGCGATATTTTTATGATATTACTAGGTTGCATCGCTTTTAACAGTGAAACGATTGACTGTGGGACTAAATTGAACCAATTTTGGATTGTGACCTGATAAATGTTATAAGTGAGACAAGTTGACTCCAAGAAGTAACATTCTTCTTAATTTGACATGATTGCCGAAACTTAGCGATTACACTGGGCGCTGTGGTAGCGCTTCATTTAAGAATTAAGATAAAAAAGTCATTTTTTCAATGTGGGACCTATCCTAGCCGTTATCGCGAGCTGCAGAAATAGCGACAGTTTCAAAAAGAACATTTCATTGACTTTCTAACGTTTTCACTCCGTTTGAGTTTCAACGGTTGGGTCACATATTCGTACCAACATATATTTATCGATATTTATCTGATATTACTAGGTTGCATCGCTTTTAACAGTGAAACGATTGACTGTGGGACTTAATTGAACTAACTTTGGACTGTGACCTGATAAAGGTGATAAGTGAGACAAGTTGACTCCAAGAAATAACATTCTTCTTAATTTGACATGATTGCCGGAACTCAGCGATCACACTGGGCGCTGTGATAGTTCTTCATTTATAAATTTAGAAAAATAAGTCATTTTTTACTGTGGGACAAATCCTAGCCGTTAGCGCGCGCTGAATAAATAGAGACTGTTTCAAATACTACACTTCACTGAGTTTCTAACGGTGTCAGTCCGTTTGAGTTTCAACGGTTGGGTCACATATTCGTACCAACATGTATTTAGCGACATTTATCTGATATTACTAGGTTGCATCGCTTTTAACAGTGAAACGATTGACTGTGGGACTTAATTGAACTAACTTAGGACTGTGACCTGATAAATGTGATAAACGAGAAAATTGGACTCCAACAAATAACATTCTTCTTAATTTGAGATGCTTGCCGGAACCCAGCGATTACACTGGTCGCTGTGGTAGCGCTTCATTGAAAAAGTGAGATTAATAAGTCATTTTTTACTGTGGGACCAATCCTAGCCGTTATCGTGCGCTGAAAAAAAAGCAACAGTTTCAAAAACTACATTTCATTGACTTTCTAACGGTGTCAGTCCGTTTCAGTTATAACAGTTGTGTCACATATTCGTACCAACATGTATTAAGCGATATTTTTCTGATATTACTAGGTTGCATCGCTTTTAACTATGAAACGATCGACTGTGGGACATAACAGAACTAACTTTGGACTGTGACCTCATAAATGTGATTAATGAGACAGTTGGACTCCAAGAAATAACATTCTTCTTAGTTTGACGTGATTGCCGGAACTCAGCGATTACACTGGGCGCTGTGGTAGTGCTTCATCTAAAAATTTAGAAAAATAAGTCATTCCTTAATGTGGGACGAACCCTCTCCTTTATTGCGCGCTGAAGAAATAGCGATAGTTTCAAAAACTACATTTCATTGAATTTGTTACGGTGTCAGTCCGTTTGAGTTACAACGGTTGCGTCACGTATGCCTACCAACATGTATTTAGCGATATTTATCTGATATTGCTAGGTTGCATCGCTTTTAACAATGAAACGATTGACTGTGGGGCTAAATAGAAATGATTTTGGATTGTGGCCTGATAAATGTGATAAGTGAGACAAGTTGACTCCAAGAAATAACATTCTTCTTCATTTGTCGTGATTGCCGGAACTCAGCGATTACACTGGGCGCTGTGATAGTTCTTTATTTATAAATTTAGAGAAATAAGTCATTTTTTACTGTGGGACTAATCCTAGCAGTTATTGCGCGTTGAAGAAATAACGACAGTTTCAAAAACTACATTTCATTGACATTCTAACGGTGCACGTCCGTTTGAGTTACAACGGTTGGGTCACATATTCGTACCAACAAGTATTTAGGGATATTTTTCTGATATTACTAGGTTGCATCGCTTTTAACAATGAAACGATTGACTGTGGGACTTAATTGAACAAACTTTGGACTGTGACCTGATAAATGTGATAAATGAGAGAATTGGACTCCAAGAAATCACATTCTTCTTAATTTGACGTGATTGCCGGAACTCAGCGATTACACTGGGCGCTGTGGTAGCCCTTCATTTAAATATTTAGATGAATAAATCATTCTTTACTGTGGGACCAATCCTATCCATTATCGCGCGCTGAAGAAATAGCGACAGTTTCAAAAACTACATTTCGTTGACTTTCTAACGGTGTCAGTCCTTTGAGTTACAACGGTAGGGTCACGTATTCGTACCAACATGTTTTTAGCGATATTTATCTGATATTACTAGGTTGCATCGCTTTTAACAGTGAAACGATTGACTGTGGGACTTATTTGAACAAACTTTGGACTGTGACCTGATAAATATGATAAGTGAGACAAGTTGACTCCAAGAAATAACATTCTTCTTAATTTGACATGATTGCCGGAACTCAGCGATTACACTGGGCGCTGTGGTAGCGCTTCATTTAAAAGTTTAGATTAATAAGTCATTTTTTACTGTGGGACCTATCCTAGCCGTTATCGCGCGCTGAAGAAAAAGTGACAGTTTCAAAACCTACATTTCATTGATTTTCTAACGGTGTAAGTCCGTTTGAGTTACAACGGTTGGGTCACATATTCGTACCACAATGTATTTAGCGATGTTTTTCTGTTATTACTAGGTTGCATCGCTTTTAACAATGAAGAGATTGACTGTGGGACTTAACTGAACTAACTTTCGACTGTGACCTGATAAATGTGATAACTGGGACAAGTTGACTCCAAGAAATATCATTCTTCTTAATTTGACATGATTGCCGGAAATCAGCGATCACACTGGGCGCTGTGATAGTTCTTCATTTATAAATTTAGAAAAATAAGTCATTTTTTACTGTGGGACAAATCCTAGCCGTTAGCGCGCACTGAAGAAATAGAGACTGTTTCAAATACTACACTTCACTGACTTTCTAACGGTGTCAGTCCGTTTGAGTTTCAACGGTTGGGTCACATATTTGTACCAACATGTATTTAGCGACATTTATCTGATATTACTAGGTTGCATCGCTTTTAACAGTGAAACGATTGACTGTGGGACTTAATTGAACTAACTTTGGACTGTGACCTGATAAATGTGGTAAAGGAGACAATTGGACTCCAAGAAACAACAATCTTCTTAATTTGACGTGATTGCCGGAACTCAGCGATTACACTGGGCGCTGTGGTAGCGCTTCATTTAAAAGTTTAGATTAATAAGTCATTTTTTACTGTGGGACCTATCCTAGCCGTTATCGCGCGCTGAAGAAATAGTGACAGTTTCAAAACCTACATTTCATTGATTTTCTAACGGTGTAAGTCCGTTTGAGTTACAACGGTTGGGTCACATATTCGTACCAATATGTATTTAGCGATGTTTTTCTGTTATTACTAGGTTGCATCGCTTTTAACAATGAAGAGATTGACTGTGGGACTTAACTGAACTAACTTTCGACTGTGACCTGATAAATGTGATAACTGGGACAAGTTGACTCCAAGAAATATCATTCTTCTTAATTTGACATGATTGCCGGAACTCAGCGATCACACTGGGCGCTGTGATAGTTCTTCATTTATAAATTTAGAAAAATAAGTCATTTTTTACTGTGGGACAAATCCTAGCCGTTAGCGCGCACTGAAGAAATAGAGACTGTTTCAAATACTACACTTCGCTGACTTTCTAACGGTGTCAGTCCGCTTGAGTTTCAACGGTTGGGTCACATATTTGTACCAACATGTATTTAGCGACATTTATCTGATATTACTAGGTTGCATCGCTTTTAACAGTGAAACGATTGACTGTGGGACTTAATTGAACTAACTTTGGACTGTGACCTGATAAATGTGATAAACGAGGAAATTGGACTCCAAGAAATAACATTCTTCTTAATTTGACATGATTGCCGGAACTCAGCCATTACACTGGGCGCTGTGGTAGCGCTTCATTGAAAAGGTGAGATTAATAAGTCATTTTTTACTGTGGGACCAATCCTAGCCGTTATCGCGCGCTGAAAAAAAAGCAACAGTTTCAAAAACTACATTTCATTGACTTTTTAACGGTGTCAGTCCGTTTCAGTTAAAACAGTTGTGTCACATATTCGTACCAACATGTATTAAGCGATATTTTTCTGATATTACTAGGTTGCATCGCTTTTAACTATGAAACGCTTGATTGTGGGACTTAATTGATCAAACTTTGGACTGTGACCTAATAAATGTGGTAAAGGAGACAATTGGACTCCAAGAAATAACATTCTTCTTAATTTGACGTGATTGCCGGAACTCAGCGATTACACTGGGCGCTGTGGTAGCCCTTCATTTAAAAATTTAGATGAATAAGTCATTTTTTTACTGTGGGACCAATCCTAGCCGTTATTGCGCGCTGAAGAAATAGCGACAGTTTCAAAAACTACATTTCATTGACTTTCTAACGGTGTCAGTCCGTTTGAGCTACAACGGTTGGGTCACATATTCGTACCAACATGTATTTAGTGATATTTTTTGATATTACTAGGTTGCATCGCTTTTAACTATGAAACGATTGACTGTGGGACTTAATTGATCAAACTTTGGACTGTGACCTAATAAATGTGGTAAAGGAGACAATTGGACTCCAAGAAATAACATTCTTCTTAATTTGACGTGATTGCCGGAACTCAGCGATCACACTGGGCGCTGTGATAGTTCTTCATTTATAAATTTAGAAAAATAAGTCATTTTTTACTGTGGGACAAATCCTAGCCGTTAGCGCGCACTGAAGAAATGGAGACTGTTTCAAATACTACACTTCGCTGACTTTCTAACGGTGTCAGTCCGTTTGAGTTTCAACGGTTGGGTCACAAATTTGTACCAACATGTATTTAGCAACATTTATCTGATATTACTAGGTTGCATCGCTTTTAACAGTAAAACGATTGACTGTGGGACTTAATTGAACTAACTTTGGACTGTGACCTGATAAATGTGATAAACGAGGAAATTGGACTCCAAGAAATAACATTCTTCTTAATTTGACATGATTGCCGGAACTCAGCCATTACACTGGGCGCTGTGGTAGCGCTTCATTGAAAAAGTGAGATTAATAAGTCATTTTTTACTGTGGGACCAATCCTAGCCGTTATTGCGCGCTGAAAAAAAGCAACAGTTTCAAAAACTACATTTCATTGACTTTTTAACGGTGTCAGTCCGTTTCAGTTAAAACAGTTGTGTCACATATTCGTACCAACATGTATTAAGCGATATTTTTCTGATATTACTAGGTTGCATCGCTTTTAACTATGAAACGATTGACTGTGGGACTTAATTGATCAAACTTTGGACTGTGACCTAATAAATGTGGTAAAGGAGACAATTGGACTCCAAGAAATAACATTCTTCTTAATTTGACGTGATTGCCGGAACTCAGCGATTACACTGGGCGCTGTGGTAGCCCTTCATTTAAAAATTTAGATGAATAAGTCATTTTTTTACTGTGGGACCAATCCTAACCGTTATTGCGCGCTGAAGAAATAGCGACAGTTTCAAAAACTACATTTCATTGACTTTCTAACGGTGTCAGTCCGTTTGAGCTACAACGGTTGGGTCACATATTCGTACCAACATGTATTTAGTGATATTTTTTGATATTACTAGGTTGCATCGCTTTTAACAATGAAACGATTGACTGTGGGACTTAACAGAACTAACTTTGGACTGTGACCTGATAAATGTGATAAATGAGAAAATTGGACTCCAACAAATAACATTCTTCTTAATTTGACATGATTGCCGGAACTTAGCGATTACACTGGGCGCTGTGGTAGCGCTTCAATTAAAAATTTAGATTAATAAGTCATTTTTTACTGTGGGACCAATCCTATCCGATATCGGGCGCTGAAGAAATAGCCACAGTTTCAAAAACTGCATTTCATTGACTTTCTAACCGTGTCAGTCCGTTTGAGTTCCAACGGTTGGGTCACATATTCGTACCAACATGTATTTAGCGATATTTTTCTCATATCACTAGGTTGCATCGCTTTTAACAGTGAAACGATTGACTGTGGGACTTAATTGAACAAACTTTGGACTGTGACCTGATAAATGTGATAAAGGAGACAATTGGAATCCAAGAAATAACATTCTTCTTAATTTGACATGATTGCCGGAACTCAGCGATTACACTGGGCGCTGTGGTAGCGCTTCATTTAAGAATTAAGATAAAAAAAGTTATTTTTTTAATGTGGGACCTATCCTAGCCGTTATCGCGCGCTGCAGAAATAGCGACAGTTTCAAAAAGTATATTTCATTGACTTTCTAACCTTTTCACTCCGTTTGAGTTTCAACGGTTGGGTCACATATTCGTACCAACATGTATTTAGCGATATTTATCTGATATTACTAGGTTGCATCGCTTTTAACAGTGAAACGATTGACTGTGGGACTTAATTGAACTAACTTTGGACTGTGACCTGATAAAGGTGAGAAATGCGACAATTGGACTCCAAGAAATAACATTCTTCTTAATTCGACATGATTGCCGGAACTCAGCGATTACACTGGGCGCTGTGGTAGCACTTCATTTAAAAGTTTAGATTAATAAGTCATTTTTTACTGTGGGACCTATCCTAGCCGTTATTGCGCGCTGAAGAAATAGTGACAGTTTCAAAAACTACATTTCATTGATTTTCTAACGGTGTAAGCCGTTTGAGTTACAACGGTTGGGTCACATATTCGTACCAATATGTATTTAGCGATGTTTTTCTGTTATTACTAGGTTTCATCGCTTTTAACAATGAAGCCATTGACTGTGGGACTTAACTGAACTAATTTTCGACTGTGACCTGATAAATGTGATAAGTGAGACAAGTTGACTCCAAGAATTAACATTCTTCTTAATTTGACATGATTGCCGGAACTCAGCGATCACACTGGGCGCTGTGATAGTTCTTTATTTATAAGTTTAGAAAATTAAGTCATTTTTTACTGTGGGACAAATCCTAGCCGTTAGCGCGCGCTGAAGAAATAGAGACTGTTTCAAATACTACACTTCACTGACTTTCTAACGGTGTCAGTCCGTTTGAGTTTCAACGGTTGGGTCATATATTCGTACCAACATGTATTTAGCGACATTTATCTCATATTACTAGGTTGCATCGCTTTTAACAGTGAAACGATTGACTGTGGGACTTAATTGAACTAACTTTGGACTGTGACCTGATAAATGTGATAAACGAGAAAATTGGACTCCAAGAAATAACCTTCTTCTTAATTTGACATGATTGCCGGAACTCAGCAATTACACTAGGCGCTGTGGTAGCGCTTCATTTAAAAACTTAGATTAATAAGTCATTTTTTACTGTGGGACCAATCCTAGCCCTTATCGCGGGCTGAAGAATAAGCGACAGTTTCAAAAACTGCATTTCATTGACTTTCTAACGGTGTCAGTCCGTTTGAGTTACAACGGTTGGGTCACATACCCGTACCAACATGTATTTAGCGATATTTTTTGATATTACTAGGTTGCATCGCTTTTAACAGTTAAATGATTGACTGTGGGACTTAATTGAACTAACTTTGGACTGTGACCTGATAAAGGTGAGAAATGAGACAATTGGACTCCAAGAAATAACATTCTTCTTAATTTGACATGATTGCCGGAACTCAGCGATCACACTGGGCGCTGTGATAGTTCTTTATTTATAAGTTTAGAAAATTAAGTCATTTTTTACTGTGGGACAAATCCTAGCCGTTAGCGCGCGCTGAAGAAATAGAGACTGTTTCAAATACTACACTTCACTGACTTTCTAACGGTGTCAGTCCGTTTGAGTTTCAACGGTTGGGTCATATATTCGTACCAACATGTATTTAGCGACATTTATCTCATATTACTAGGTTGCATCGCTTTTAACAGTGAAACGATTGACTGTGGGACTTAATTGAACTAACTTTGGACTGTGACCTGATAAATGTGATAAACGAGAAAATTGGACTCCAAGAAATAACCTTCTTCTTAATTTGACATGATTGCCGGAACTCAGCAATTACACTAGGCGCTGTGGTAGCGCTTCATTTAAAAACTTAGATTAATAAGTCATTTTTTACTGTGGGACCAATCCTAGCCCTTATCGCGGGCTGAAGAATAAGCGACAGTTTCAAAAACTGCATTTCATTGACTTTCTAACGGTGTCAGTCCGTTTGAGTTACAACGGTTGGGTCACATACCCGTACCAACATGTATTTAGCGATATTTTTTGATATTACTAGGTTGCATCGCTTTTAACAGTTAAATGATTGACTGTGGGACTTAATTGAACTAACTTTGGACTGTGACCTGATAAAGGTGAGAAATGAGACAATTGGACTCCAAGAAATAACATTCTTCTTAATTTGACATGATTGCCGGAACTCAGCGATTACACTGGGCGCTGTGGTAGCGCTTCATTTAAGAATTAAGATAAAAAAAGTTATTTTTTTAATGTGGGACCTATCCTAGCCGTTCTCGCGCCCTGCAGAAATAGCGACAGTTTCAAAAAGTATATTTCATTGACTTTCTAACCTTTTCACTCCGTTTGAGTTTCAACGGTTGGGTCACATATTCGTACCAACATGTATTTAGCGATATTTATCTGATATTACTAGGTTGCATCGCTTTTAACAGTGAAACGATTGACTGTGGGACTTAATTGAACTAACTTTGGACTGTGACCTGATAAAGGTGAGAAATGCGACAATTGGACTCCAAGAGATAACATTCTTCTTAATTCGACATGATTGCCGGAACTCAGCGATTACACTGGGCGCTGTGGTAGCACTTCATTTAAAAGTTTAGATTAATAAGTCATTTTTTACTGTGGGACCTATCCTAGCCGTTATCGCGCGCTGAAGAAATAGTGACAGTTTCAAAAACTACATTTCATTGATTTTCTAACGGTGTAAGTCCGTTTGAGTTACAACGGTTGGGTCACATATTCGTACCAATATGTATTTAGCGATGTTTTTCTGTTATTACTAGGTTTCATCGCTTTTAACAATGAAGCCATTGACTGTGGGACTTAACTGAACTAATTTTCGACTGTGACCTGATAAATGTGATAAGTGAGACAAGTTGACTCCAAGAATTAACATTCTTCTTAATTTGACATGATTGCCGGAACTCAGCGATCACACTGGGCGCTGTGATAGTTCTTTATTTATAAGTTTAGAAAATTAAGTCATTTTTTACTGTGGGACAAATCCTAGCCGTTAGCGCGCGCTGAAGAAATAGAGACTGTTTCAAATACTACACTTCACTGACTTTCTAACGGTGTCAGTCCGTTTGAGTTTCAACGGTTGGGTCATATATTCGTACCAACATGTATTTAGCGACATTTATCTGATATTACTAGGTTGCATCGCTTTTAACAGTGAAACGATTGACTGTGGGACTTAATTGAACTAACTTTGGACTGTGACCTGATAAATGTGATAAACGAGAAAATTGGACTCCAAGAAATAACCTTCTTCTTAATTTGACATGATTGTCGGAACTCAGCAATTACACTAGGCGCTGTGGTAGCGCTTCATTTAAAAACTTAGATTAATAAGTCATTTTTTACTGTGGGACCAATCCTAGCCCTTATCGCGGGCTGAAGAATAAGCGACAGTTTCAAAAACTGCATTTCATTGACTTTCTAACGGTGTCAGTCCGTTTGAGTTACAACGGTTGGGTCACATACCCGTACCAACATGTATTTAGCGATATTTTTTGATATTACTAGGTTGCATCGCTTTTAACAGTTAAATGATTGACTGTGGGACTTAATTGAACTAACTTTGGACTGTGACCTGATAAAGGTGAGAAATGAGACAATTGGACTCCAAGAAATAACATTCTTCTTAATTCGACATGATTGCCGGAACTCAGCGATTACACTGGGCGCTGTGGTAGCACTTCATTTAAAAGTTTAGATTAATAAGTCATTTTTTACTGTGGGACCTATCCTAGCCGTTATCGCGCGCTGAAGAAATAGTGACAGTTTCAAAAACTACATTTCATTGATTTTCTAACGGTGTAAGTCCGTTTGAGTTACAACAGTTGGGTCACATATTCGTACCAATGTGTATTTAGCGATGTTTTTCTGTTATTACTAGGTTGCATCGCTTTTAACAATGAAGCGATTGACTGTGGGACTTAACTGAACTAACTTTCGACTGTGACCTGATAAATGTGGTAAAGGAGACAATTGGACTCCAAGAAATAACATTCTTCTTAATTTGACATGATTGCCGGAACTCAGCGATTACACTGGGCGCTGTGGTAGCGCTTCATATAAAATTTTAGATTGATAAGTCATTCTATAATGTGGGACGAATCCTCTCCGTTATCGCGAGCTGAAGAAATAGCGATATTTTAAAAACTACATTTCATTGACTTTGTTACGGTGTCAGTCCGTTTGAGTTTCAACGGTTGGGTCACATGTTCGTACCAACATGTATTTAGCGACATTTATCTGATATTACTAGGTTGCATCGTTTTTAACAGTGAAACGATTGACTGTGGGACTTAATTGAACGAACTTTGGACTGTGACCTGATAAATGTGATAAACGAGAAAATTGGACTCCAAGAAATAACATTCTTCTTAATTTGACATGATTGCCGGAACTCAGCGATTACACTGGGCGCTGTGGTAGCTCTTCATTGAAAAGGTGAGATTAGTAAGTCATTTTTTACTGTGGGACCAATCCTAGCCGTTATCGCGCGCTGAAAAAAAGCAACAGTTTCAAAAACTACATTTCATTGACTTTCTAACGGTGTCAGTCCGTTTCAGTTACAGCAGTTGTGTCACATATTCGTACCAACATGTATTAAGCAATATTTTTCTGATATTACTAGGTTGCATCGCTTTTAACTATGAAACGATTGACTGTGGGACTTAATTGAACAAACTTTGGACTGTGACCTGATCAATGTGGTAAAAGAGAAAATTGGACTGCAAGAAATGACATTCTTCTTAATTTGACGTGATTGCCGGAACTCAGCGATTACACTGGGCGCTGTGGTAGCCCTTTATTTAAAAATTTAGATTAATAATTCATTTTTTACTGTGGGACCAATCCTAGCCGTTACCGCGCGCTGAAGAAATAGCGACAGTTTCAAAAACTACATTTCATTGACTTTCTTACGATGTCAGTCCGTTTCAGTTACATCGGTTGGGTCACATATTCGTACCAACATGTATTAAGCAATATTTTTCTGATATTAATAGGTTGCATCGCTTTTAACTATCAAACGATTGACTGTGGGACTTAATTGAACAAACTTTGGACTGTGACCTGATAAATGTGGTAAAGGAGAAAATTGGACTGCAAGAAATGACATTCTTCTTAATTTGACGTGATTGCCGGAACTCAGCGATTACACTGGGCGCTGTGGTAGCCCTTTATTTAAAAATTTAGATTAATAATTCATTTTTTACTGTGGGACCAATCCTAGCCGTTACCGCGCGCTGAAGAAATAGCGACAGTTTCCAAAACTACATTTCATTGACTTTCTTACGGTGTCAGTCCGTTTGAGTTACATCGGTTGGGTCACGTATTCGTACCAACATGTATTTAGCGATATTTATCTGATATTACTAGGCTGCATCACATTTAACAGTGAAACGATTGGCTGTGGGACTTAATTGAACAAACTTTGAACTGTGACCTGATAACTGTTGTAAAGGAGACAATTGGACTCCAAGAAATAACATTCTTCTTAATTTGACATGATTGCCGAAGCTCAGCAGTTACACTGGGCGCTGTTGTAGCGCTTCATTTAAAAATTTAGATTAATAAGTCATTTTTTACTGTGGGACCAATCCTAGCCGTTATCGCGCGATGAAGAAATAGCGACAGTCTCAAAAACTGTATTTCATTGACTTTCTAACGTTGTCAGTCCGTTTGAGTTTCAACGGTGGGGTCACATATTCGTACCAACATGTATTTAGCGATATTTTTCTCATATTACTAGGTTGCATCGCTTTTAACAGTGAAACGATTGACAGTGGTACTAAATTAAACTGATTTTGGATTGAGACCTTATAAATGTTATAAGTGAGACAAGTTGACTCCAAGAAATAACATTCTTCTTAATTTGACATGATTGCCGAAACTTAGCGATTACACTGGGCGCTGTGGTAGCGCTTCATTGAAAAAGTGAGATTAATAAGTCATTTTTTATTGTGGGACCAATCCTAGCCGTCATCGCGCGCTGAAAAAAAAGCAACAGTTTCAAAAACTACATTTCATTGACTTTCTAACGGCGTCAGTCCGTTTCAGTTACAACAGTTGTGTCACATATTCGTACCAACATGTATTAAGCAATATTTTTCTGATATTACTAGGTTGCATCGCTTTTAACTATGAAACGATTGACTGTGGGACTTAATTGAACAAACTTTGGAATGTGACCTGATAAATGTGGTAAAAAGACAATTGGACTCAAAGAAATAACATTCTTTTTAATTTGACGTGATTGCCGGAACTCAGCGATTACACTGGGCGCTGTGGTAGCCCTTTATTTAAAAATTTAGATTAATAAGTCATTTTTTACTGTGGGGCCAATCCTAGCCGATATCGCGCGCTGAAGAAATAGCGACAGTTTCAAAAACTACATTTCATTGACTTTCTTACGGTGTCAGTCCGTGTGAGTTACAACGGTTGGGTCACGTATTCGTACCAACATGTATTTAGCGATATTTATCTGATATTACTAGGCTGCATCGCTTTTAACAGTGAAACGATTGGCTGTGGGGCTTAATTGAACTAACTTTGGATTGTGACCTGATAAATGTGATAAGTGAGACAAGTTGACTCCAAGAAATAACATTCTTCTTAATTTGACATCATTGCCGGAACTCAGCGATCACACTGGGCGCTGTGATAGTTCTTCATTTATAAATTTAGAAAAATAAGTCATTTTTTACTGTGGGACAAATCCTAGCCGTTAGCGCGCGCTGAAGAAATAGAGACTGTTTCAAATACTACACTTCACTGACTTTCTAACGGTGTCAGTCCGTTTGAGTTTCAACGGTTGGGTCACATATTTGTACCAACATGTATTTAGCGACATTTATCTGATATTACTAGGTTGCATCGCTTTTAACAGTGAAACGATTGACTGTGGGACTTAATTGAACTAACTTTGGACTGTGACCTGATAAATGTGATAAACGAGAAAATTGGACTCCAAGAAATAACATTCTTCTTAATTTGACATGATTGCCGGAACTCAGCAATTACACTGGGCGCTGTGGTAGCGCTTCATTTAAAAATTTAGATTAATAAGTCATTCCTTATTGTGGGACCAATCCTATCCATTATCGGGCGCTGAAGAAATAGCGACAGTTTCAAAAACTGCATTTCATTGACTTTCTAACGGTGTCAGTCCGTTTGAGTTACAACAGTTGTGTCACATATTCGTACCAACATGTATTTAGCGATATTTTTCTGATATTACTAGGTTGCATCGCTTTTAACAGTGAAACGATTGACTGTGGGACTTAATTGAACAAACTTTGGACTGTGACCTGATAAATGTGATAATTGAGACAAGTTGACTCCAAGAAATAACATTCTTCTTAATTTGACATGATTGCCGGAACTCAGCAATCACACTGGGCGCTGTGATAGTTCTTCATTTATAAATTTAGAAAAATAAGTCATTTTTTACTGTGGGACAAATCCTAGCCGTTAGCGCGCGCTGAAGAAATAGAGACTGTTTCAAACACTACACTTCACTGACTTTCTAACGGTGTCAGTCCGTTTGAGTTTCAACGGTTGGGTCACATATTCGTACCAACATGTATTTAGCGACATTTATCTGATATTACTAGGTTGCATCGCTTTTAACAGTGAAACGATTGACTGTGGGACTTAATTGAACTAGTTTCTAAAACTAAATTTCATTGACTTTCTAACGGTGTAAGTTTGTTTGAGTTACAACGGCTGGGTCACATATTCGTACCAACATGTACTTAGCGATGGTTTTCTGATATTACTAGGTTACATCGCTTTTAACAGTGAAACGATTGACTGTGGGACTAAATTGAACCATGTTTGGATTGTGACCTGATAAATGTTATAAGTGAGACAAGTTGACTCCAAGAAGTAACATTCTTCTTAATTTGACATGATTGCCGAAACTCAGCGATTACACTGTGCGCTGTGGTAGCGCTTCATTTTAGAATTAAGATAAAAAAAGTCATTTTTTCAATGTGGGACCTATCCTAGCCGTTATCGCGAGCTGCAGAAATAGCGACAGTTTCAAAAATTACATTTCATTGACTTTCTAACCTTTTCACTCCGTTTGAGTTTCAACGGCTGGGTCACATATTCGTACCAACATGTATTTAGCGATATTTATCTAATATTACTAGGTTGCATCGCTTTTAACAGTGAAACGATTGACTGTGGGACTTAATTGAACTAACTTTGGACTGTGACCTGATAAAGGTGATAAGTGAGACAAGTTGACTCCAAGAAATAACATTCTTCTTAATTTGACATGATTGCCGGAACTCAGCGATCACACTGGGCGCTGTGGTAGCCCTTCATTTAAATATTTAGATGAATAAATCATTGTTTACTGTGGGACCAATCCTATCCATTATCGCGCGCTGAAGAAATAGCGACAGTTTCAAAAACTACATTTCGTTGACTTTCTAACGGCGTCAGTCCTTTGAGTTACAACGGTAGGGTCACGTATTCGTACCAACATGTTTTTAGCGATATTTATCTGATATTACTAGGTTGCATCGCTTTTAACAGTGAAACGATGGGCTGTGGGACATAATTAAACTAACTTTGGACTGTGACCTGATAAATGTGATAAGTGAGACAAGTTGACTCCAAGAAATAACATTCTTCTTAATTTGACATCATTGCCGGAACTCAGCGATCACACTGGGCGCTGTGATAGTTCTTCATTTATAAATTTAGAAAAATAAGTCATTTTTTACTGTGGGACAAATCCTAGCCGTTAGCGCGCGCTGAAGAAATAGAGACTGTTTCAAATACTACACTTCACTGACTTTCTAACGGTGTCAGTCCGTTTGAGTTTCAACGGTTGGGTCACATATTTGTACCAACATGTATTTAGCGACATTTATCTGATATTACTAGGTTGCATCGCTTTTAACAGTGAAACGATTGACTGTGGGACTTAATTGAACTAACTTTGGACTGTGACCTGATAAATGTGATAAACGAGAAAATTGGACTCCAAGAAATAACATTCTTCTTAATTTGACATGATTGCCGGAACTCAGCGATTACACTGGGCGCTGTGGTAGCGCTTCATTTAAAAATTTAGATTAATAAGTCATTCCTTATTGTGGGACCAATCCTATCCATTATCGGGCGCTGAAGAAATAGCGACAGTTTCAAAAACTGCATTTCATTGAGTTTCTAACGGTGTCAGTCCGTTTGAGTTACAACAGTTGTGTCACATATTCGTACCAACATGTATTTAGCGATATTTTTCTGATATTACTAGGTTGCATCGCTTTTAACAGTGAAACGATTGACTGTGGGACTTAATTGAACAAACTTTGGACTGTGACCTGATAAATGTGATAATTGAGACAAGTTGACTCCAAGAAATAACATTCTTCTTAATTTGACATGATTGCCGGAACTCAGCAATCACACTGGGCGCTGTGATAGTTCTTCATTTATAAATTTAGAAAAAAAAGTCATTTTTTACTGTGGGAAAAATCCTAGCCGTTAGCGCGCGCTGAAGAAATAGAGACTGTTTCAAACACTACACTTCACTGACTTTCTAACGGTGTCAGTCCGTTTGAGTTTCAACGGTTGGGTCACATATTCGTACCAACATGTATTTAGCGACATTTATCTGATATTACTAGGTTGCATCGCTTTTAACAGTGAAACGATTGACTGTGGGACTTAATTGAACTAACTTTGGACTGTGACCTGATAAATGTGATAAACGAGAAAATTGGACTCCAAGAAATAACATTCTTCTTAATTTGACATGATTGCCGGAACCCAGCGATTACAGTGGGCGCTGTGGTAGCGCTTCATTGAAAAAGTGAGATTAATAAGTCATTTTTTACTGTGGGACCAATCCTAGCCGTTATCGTGCGCTGAAAAAAAAGCAACAGTTTCAAAAACTACATTTCATTGACTTTCTAACGGTGTCAGTCCGATTCAGTTATAACAGTTGTGTCACATATTCGTACCAACATGTATTAAGCGATATTTTTCTGATATTACTAGGTTGCATCGCTTTTAACTATGAAACGATTGACTGTGGGACTTAATTGAACAAACTTTGGACTGTGACCTAATAAATGTGGTAAAGGAGACAATTAAACTCCAAGAAATAACATTCTTCTTAATTTGACGTGATTGCCGGAACTCAGCGATTACACTGAGCGCTGTGGTAGCCCTTCATATAAAAATTTAGATTAATAAGTCATTTTTTACTGTGGGACCAATCCTAGCCGTTATCGCACGCTGAAGAAATAGCGACAGTTTCAAAAACTACATTTCATAGACTTTCTAACGGTGTCAGTCCGTTTGAGTTACAACGGTTGGGTCACATATTTGTACCAACATGTATTTAGTGATATTTTTTATATTACTAGGTTGCATCGCTTTTAACAATGAAGCGATTGACTGTGGGACTTAACAGAACTAACTTTGGACTGTGACCTCATAAATGTGATTAATGAGACAGTTGGACTCCAAGAAATAACATTCTTCTTAGTTTGACGTGATTGCCGGAACTCAGCGATCACACTGGGCGCTGTGGTAGTGCTTCATCTGAAAATTTAGAAAAATAAGTCATTCTTTAATGTGGGACGAACCCTCTCCTTTATTGCGCGCTGAAGAAATAGCGATAGTTTCAAAAACTACATTTCATTGACTTTGTTACGGTGTCAGTCCGTTTGAGTTACAACGGCTGCGTCACGTATTCGTACCAACATGTATTTAGCGATATTTATCTGATATTACTAGGTTGCATCGCTTTTAACAATGAAACGATTGACTGTGGGGCTAAATTGAAATGATTTTGGATTGTAACCTGATAAATGTGATAAGTGAGACAAGTTGACTCCAAGAAATAACATTCTTCTTAACTTGACATCATTGCCGGAACTCAGCGATCACACTGGGCGCTGTGATAGTTCTTCATTTATAAATTTAGAAAAATAAGTCATTTTTTACTGTGGGACTAATCCTAGCAGTTATCGCGCGTTGAAGAAATAGCAACAGTTTGAAAAATTACATTTCATTGACATTCTAACGGTGCACGTCCGTTTGAGTTACAACGGTTGGGTCACATATTCGTACCAACATGTATTTAGGGACATTTTTCTGAAATTACTAGGTTGCATCGCTTTTAACAATGAAACGATTGACTGTGGGACTTAATTCGAGTAACTTTGGACTGTGACCTGATAAATGTGATAAATGAGACAACTGGACTCCAAGAAATCACATTCTTCTTAATTTGACGTGATTGCCGGAACTCAGCGATTACACTGGGCGCTGTGGTAGCGCTTCATTTAAAAATTTAGATGAATAAATCATTCTTTACTGTGGGACCAATCCTATCCATTATCGCGCGCTGAAGAAATACCGACAGTTTCAAAAACTACATTTCATTGACTTTCTAACGGTGTCAGTCTTTTGAGTTACAACGGTTGGGTCACGTATTCGTACCAACATGTTTTTAGCGATATTTATCTGATATTACTAGGTTGCATCGCTTTTAACAGTGAAACGATTGGCTGTGGGACTTAATTGAACTAACTTTGGACTGTGACCTGATAAATGTGATAAATGAGAAAATTGGACTCCAACAAAAACCATTCTTCTTAATTTGACATGATTGCCGGAACTCAGCGATTACACTGGGCGCTGTGGTAGCGCTTCATTTAAAAATTTAGATTAATAAGTCATCTTTTACTGTGGGACCAATCCTATCCGTTATCGGGCGCTGAAGAAATAGCGACAGTTTCAAAAACTGCATTTCATTGACTTTCTAACGGTGTCAGTCCGTTTGAGTTACAACAGTTGTGTCACATATTCGTACCAACATGTATTAAGCGATATTTTTCTGATATTACTAGGTTGCGTCGCTTTTAACAGTGAAACGATTGACTGTGGGACTTAATTGAACAAACTTTGTACTGTGACCTGATAAATGTGATAAATGAGAAAATCGGACTCCAAGAAATAACATTCTTCTTATTTTGACATGATTGCCGGAACTCAGCGATTACACTGGGCGCTGTGGTAGCCCTTCATTTAAAAATTTAGATTAATAAGTCAGTTTTTACTGTGGGACTAATCCTAGCCGTTATCGGGCGCTGAAGAAATAGCGACAGTTTAAAAAACTACATTTCATTGACTTTGTTACGGTGTCAGTCCGTTTGAGTTACAACGGTTGCGTCACGTATTCGTACCAACATGTATTTAGCGATATTTATCTGATATCACTAGGTTGCATCGCTTTTAACAATGAAACGATTGACTGTGGGGCTAAATTGAAATGATTTTGGATTGTGACCTGATAAATGTGATAAGTGAGACAAGTTGACTCCAAGAAATAACATTCTTCTTAATTTGACATGATTACTGGAACTCAGCGATCACACTGAGCGCTGTGATAGTTCTTTATTTATAAATTTAGAAAAATTAGTCATTTTTTACTATGGGACTAATCCTAGCAGTTATCGCGCGTTGAAGAAATAGCGACAGTTTCAAAAACTACATTTCATTGACATTCTAACGGTGCACGTCCGTTTGAGTTACAACGGTTGGGTCACATATTCGTACCAACATGTATTTAGCGATATTTTTCTGAAATTACTATTTTGCATCGCTTTTAACAGTGAAACGATTGACTGTGGGACTTAATTGAACAAACTTTGTACTGTGACCTGATAAATGTGATAAATGAGAAAATTGGACTCCAAGAAATAACATTCTTCTTATTTTGACATGATTGCCGGAACTCAGCGATTACACTGGGCGCTGTGGTAGCCCTTCATTTAAAAATTTAGATTAATAAGTCAGTTTTTACTGTGGGACCAATCCTAGCCGTTATCGCGAGCTGAAAAAATAGCGACAGTTTCAAAAACTACATTTCATTGACTTTGTTACGGTGTCAGTCCGTTTGAGTTACAACGGTTGCGTCACGTATTCGTACCAACATGTATTTAGCGATATTTATCTGATATTACTAGGTTGCATCGCTTTTAACAATGAAACGATTGACTGTGGGGCTAAATTGAAATGATTTTGGATTGTGACCTGATAAATGTGATAAGTGAGACAAGTTGACTCCAAGAAATAACATTCTTCTTAATTTGACATGATTGCCGGAACTCAGCGATCACACTGAGCGCTGTGATAGTTCTTTATTTATAAATTTAGAAAAATAAGTCATTTTTTACTGTGGGACTAATCCTAGCAGTTATCGCGCGTTGAAGAAATAGCGACAATTTCAAAAACTACATTTCATTGACATTCTAACGGTGCACGTCCGTTTGAATTACAATGGTTGGGTCACATATTCGTACCAACATGTATTTAGCGATATTTTTCTGAAATTTCTAGGTTGCATCGCTTTTAACAATGAAACGATTGTCTGTGGGACTTAATTGGACTAACTTTGGACTGTGACCTGATAAATGTGAGAAATGAGACAATTGGATTCCAAGAAATAACATTCTTCTTAATTTGACGTGATTGCCGGAACTCAGCGATTACACTGGGCGCTGTGGTAGCGCTTCATTTAAAAATTTAGATGAATAAATCATTCTTTACTGTGGGACCAATCCTATCCATTATCGCGCGCTGAAGAAATAGCGACAGTTTCAAAAACTACATTTCATTGACTTTCTAACGGTGTCAGTCTTTTGAGTTACAACGGTTGGGTCACGTATTCGTACCAACATGTTTTTAGCGATATTTATCTGATATTACTAGGTTGCATCGCTTTTAACAGTGAAACGATTGGCTGTGGGACTTAATTGAACTAACTTTGGACTGTGACCTGATAAATGTGATAAATGAGAAAATTGGACTCCAACAAAAAACATTCTTCTTAATTTGACATGATTGCCGGAACTCAGCGATTACACTGGGCGCTGTGGTAGCGCTTCATTTAAAAATTTAGATTAATAAGTCATTTTTTACTGTGGGACCAATCCTATCCGTTATCGGGCGCTGAAGAAATAGCGACAGTTTCAAAAACTGCATTTCATTGACTTTCTAATGGTGTCAGTCCGTTTGAGTTACAACAGTTGTGTCACATATTCGTACCAACATGTATTAAGCGATATTTTTCTGATATTACTAGGTTGCGTCAGTTTTAACAGTGAAACGATTGACTGTGGGACTTAATTGAACAAACTTTGTACTGTGACCTGATAAATGTGATAAATGAGAAAATCGGACTCCAAGAAATAACATTCTTCTTATTTTGACATGATTGCCGGAACTCAGCGGTTACACTGGGCGCTGTGGTAGCGCTTCATATAAAAACTTGGATTAATAATTCATTTTTTACTGTGGGACCAATCCTATCCGTTATCGGGCGCTGAAGAAGTAGCGACAGTTTAAAAAACTACATTTCATTGACTTTCTAACGGTGTCAGTCTGTTCCAGTTACAACAGTTGGGTCACATATTTGTACCAACATGTATTTAGCGATATTTTTCTGATATTACTAGGTTGCATCGCTTTTAACAGTGAAACGATTGACTGTGGGACTTAATTGAACTAACTTTGGACTGTGACCTGATAAATGTGATAAATGAGACAATTGGACTCCAAGAAATCACATTCTTCTTAATTTGACGTGATTGCCGGAACTCAGCGATTACACTGGGCGCTGTTGTAGCCCTTCATTTAAATATTTAGATGAATAAATCATTCTTTACTGTGGGACCAATCCTATCCATTATCGCGCGCTGAAGAAATGGCGACAGTTTCAAAAACTACATTTCATTGACTTTCTAACGGTGTCAGTCTTTTGAGTTACAACGGTTGGGTCACGTATTCGTACCAACATGTATTTAGCGATATTTTTCTGATATTACAAGGTTGCATCGCTTTTAACAGTGAAACGATTGACTATGGGACTTAATTGAACTAACTTTGGACTGTGACCTGATAAATGTGATAAAGGAGACAATTAGACTCCAAGAAATAACATTCTTCTTAATTTGACATGATTGCCGGAACTCAGCAATTACACTGGGCGCTGTGGTAGCGCTTCATTTAAAAACTTAGATTAATAAGTCATTTTTTACTGTGGGACCAATCCTAGCACTTATCGCGCGCTGAAGAAATAGCGACAGTTTCAAAAATTGCATTTCATTGACTTTCTAACGGTGTCAGTCCGTTTGAGTTACAACGGTTGGGTCACATACCCGTACCAACATGTATTTAGCGATATTTTTTGATATTACTAGGTTGCATCTCTTTTAACAATGAAGCGATGGGCTGTGGGACTTAATTGAACTAACTTTGGACTGTGACCTGATAAATGTGATAAATGAGAAAATTGGACTCCAACAAAAAACATTCTTCTTAATTTGACATGATTGCCGGATCTCAGCAATTACACTAGGCGCTGTGGTAGCGCTTCATTTAAAAACTTAGATTAATAAGTCATTTTTTACTGTGGGACCAATCCTAGCCCTTATCGCGCGCTGAAGAAATAGCGACAGTTTCAAAAACTGCATTTCATTGACTTTCTAACGGTGTCAGTCCGTTTGAGTTACAACGGTTGGGTCACATACCCGTACCAACATGTATTTAGCGATATTTTTTGATATTACTAGGTTGCATTGCTTTTAACAATGAAACGATTGACTGTGGGGCTAAATTGAAATGATTTTGGAGTGTGACCTGATAAATGTGATAAGTGAGACAAGTTGACTCCAAGAAATAACATTCTTCTTAATTTGACATGATTGCAGCTTAAAAAACTACATTTCATTGACTTTCTAACGGTGTCAGTCTGTTCCAGTTACAACAGTTGGGTCACATATTCGTACCAACATGTATTTAGCGATATTTTTCTGATATTAGTAGGTTGCATCGCTTTTAACAGTGAAACGATTGACTGTGGGACTTAATTGAACTAACTTTGGACTGTGACCTGATAAATGTGATAAAGGAGACAATTAGACTCCAAGAAATAACATTCTTCTTAATTTGACATGATTGCCGGAACTCAGCAATTACACTGGGCGCTGTGGTAGCGCTTCATTTAAAAACTTAGATTAATAAGTCATTTTTTACTGTGGGACCAATCCTAGCCCTTATCGCGCGCTGAAGAAATAGCGACAGTT
Source organism: Hydractinia symbiolongicarpus (assembly GCF_029227915.1). Classification (NCBI taxonomy): domain Eukaryota; kingdom Metazoa; phylum Cnidaria; class Hydrozoa; order Anthoathecata; family Hydractiniidae; genus Hydractinia; species Hydractinia symbiolongicarpus. The sequence goes on along the minus strand of NC_079878.1, from coordinate 34,597,834 downwards.
TCAAAAAATGCATTTCATTGACTTTCTAAAGGTGTCAGTCCGTTTGAGTTACGACGGTTGGGTCACATACCCGTACCAACATGTATTAAGCGATATTTTTCTGATATTATTAGGTTGCGTCGCTTTTAACAGTGAAATGATTGACTGTGGGACTTAATTGAACAAGCTTTGTACTGTGACCTAATAAATGTGATAAATGAGAAAATTGGTCTCCAAGAAATAATATTCTTCTTAATTTGACATGATTGCCGGAACTCAGCGGTTACACTGGGCGCTGTGATAGCGCTTCATTTAAAAACTTGGATTAATAATTCATTTTTTACTGTGGGACCAATCCTATCCGTTATCGGGCGCTGAAGAAGTAGCGACAGTTTAAAAAACTACATTTCATTGACTTTCTAACGGTGTCAGTCCGTTCCAGTTACAACAGTTGGGTCACATATTCGTACCAACATGTATTTAGCGATATTTTTCTGATATTACTAGGTTGCATCGCCTTTAACAGTGAAACGATTGACTGTAGGACTTAATTGAACAAACTTTGGACTGTGACCTGATAAATGTGATAAAGGAGACAATTGGACTCCAAGAAATAACATTCTTCTTAATTTGACATGATTGCCGGAACTCAGCAATTTTACTGGGCGCTGTGGTAGCGCTTCATTTAAAAACTTAGATTAATAAGTCATTTTTTACTGTGGGACCAATCCTAGCCCTTATCGCGCGCTGAAGAAATAGCGACAGTTTCAAAAACTGCATTTCATTGACTTTCTAACGGTGTCAGTCCGTTTGAGTTACAGCGGTTGGGTCACATACCCGTACCAACATGTATTTAGCGATATTTTTTGATATTACTAGGTTGCATCGCTTTTATCAATGAAGCGATTGACTGTGGGACTTAACTGAACTAACTTTCGACTTTGACCTGATAAATGTGGTAAAGGAGACAATTGGACTCCAAGAAACAACATTCCTCTTAATTTGACATGATTGCGGAAACTCAGTGATTACACTGGGCGCTGTGGTAGCACTTCATTTAAAAATTTAGATTAATAAGTCATTCTTTAATGTGGGACGAATCCTCTCTGTTATTGCGAGCTGAAGAAATAGCCATAGTTTCAAAAACTACATTTCATTGACTTTGTTACGGTGTCAGTCCGTTTGAGTTACAACAGTTGGGTCACGTATTCGTACCAACATGTATTTAGCGATATATTTCTCATATTACTAGGTTGCGTCGCTTTTAACAGTGAAACGATTGTCTGTGGGACTTCATTGAACAAACTTTGTACTGTGACCTGATAAATGTGATAAATGAGAAAATAGGACTCCAAGAAATAACATTCTTCTTAATTTGACATGACTGCCGGAACTCAGCGGTTACACTGGGCGCTGTGGTAGCGCTTCATTTAAAAATTTAGATGAATAAATCATTCTTTACTGTGGGACCAATCCTATCCATTATCGCGCGCTGAAGAAATACCGACAGTTTCAAAAACTACATTTCATTGACTTTCTAACGGTGTCAGTCTTTTGAGTTACAACGGTTGGGTCACGTATTCGTACCAACATGTATTTAGCGATATTTTTCTGATATTACAAGGTTGCATCGCTTTTAACAGTGAAACGATTGACTATGGGACTTAATTGAACTAACTTTGGACTGTGACCTGATAAATGTGATAAAGGAGACAATTAGACTCCAAGAAATAACATTCTTCTTAATTTGACATGATTGCCGGAACTCAGCAATTACACTGGGCGCTGTGGTAGCGCTTCATTTAAAAACTTAGATTAATAAGTCATTTTTTACTGTGGGACCAATCCTAGCACTTATCGCGCGCTGAAGAAATAGCGACAGTTTCAAAAACTGCATTTCATTGACTTTCTAACGGTGTCAGTCCGTTTGAGTTACAACGGTTGGGTCACATACCCGTACCAACATGTATTTAGCGATATTTTTTGATATTACTAGGTTGCATCTCTTTTAACAATGAAGCGATGGGCTGTGGGACTTAATTGAACTAACTTTGGACTGTGACCTGATAAATGTGATAAATGAGAAAATTGGACTCCAACAAAAAACATTCTTCTTAATTTGACATGATTGCCGGATCTCAGCAATTACACTAGGCGCTGTGGTAGCGCTTCATTTAAAAACTTAGATTAATAAGTCATTTTTTACTGTGGGACCAATCCTAGCCCTTATCGCGCGCTGAAGAAATAGCGACAGTTTCAAAAACTGCATTTCATTGACTTTCTAACGGTGTCAGTCCGTTTGAGTTACAACGGTTGGGTCACATACCCGTACCAACATGTATTTAGCGATATTTTTTGATATTACTAGGTTGCATTGCTTTTAACAATGAAACGATTGACTGTGGGGCTAAATTGAAATGATTTTGGAGTGTGACCTGATAAATGTGATAAGTGAGACAAGTTGACTCCAAGAAATAACATTCTTCTTAATTTGACATGATTGCAGCTTAAAAAACTACATTTCATTGACTTTCTAACGGTGTCAGTCTGTTCCAGTTACAACAGTTGGGTCACATATTCGTACCAACATGTATTTAGCGATATTTTTCTGATATTAGTAGGTTGCATCGCTTTTAACAGTGAAACGATTGACTGTGGGACTTAATTGAACTAACTTTGGACTGTGACCTGATAAATGTGATAAAGGAGACAATTAGACTCCAAGAAATAACATTCTTCTTAATTTGACATGATTGCCGGAACTCAGCAATTACACTGGGCGCTGTGGTAGCGCTTCATTTAAAAACTTAGATTAATAAGTCATTTTTTACTGTGGGACCAATCCTAGCCCTTATCGCGCGCTGAAGAAATAGCGACAGTTTCAAAAAATGCATTTCATTGACTTTCTAACGGTGTCAGTCCGTTTGAGTTACAGCGGTTGGGTCACATACCCGTACCAACATGTATTAAGCGATATTTTTCTGATATTATTAGGTTGCGTCGCTTTTAACAGTGAAATGATTGACTGTGGGACTTAATTGAACAAGCTTTGTACTGTGACCTAATAAATGTGATAAATGAGAAAATTGGTCTCCAAGAAATAACATTCTTCTTAATTTGACATGATTGCAGCTTAAAAAACTACATTTCATTGACTTTCTAACGGTGTCAGTCCGTTCCAGTTACAACAGTTGGGTCACATATTCGTACCAACATGTATTTAGCGATATTTTTCTGATATTACTAGGTTGCATCGCCTTTAACAGTGAAACGATTGACTGTAGGACTTAATTGAACAAACTTTGGACTGTGACCTGATAAATGTGATAAAGGAGACAATTGGACTCCAAGAAATAACATTCTTCTTAATTTGACATGATTGCCGGAACTCAGCAATTTTACTGGGCGCTGTGGTAGCGCTTCATTTAAAAACTTAGATTAATAAGTCATTTTTTACTGTGGGACCAATCCTAGCCCTTATCGCGCGCTGAAGAAATAGCGACAGTTTCAAAAACTGCATTTCATTGACTTTCTAACGGTGTCAGTCCGTTTGAGTTACAGCGGTTGGGTCACATACCCGTACCAACATGTATTTAGCGATATTTTTTGATATTACTAGGTTGCATCGCTTTTATCAATGAAGCGATTGACTGTGGGACTTAACTGAACTAACTTTCGACTGTGACCTGATAAATGTGGTAAAGGAGACAATTGGACTCCAAGAAACAACATTCCTCTTAATTTGACATGATTGCGGAAACTCAGTGATTACACTGGGCGCTGTGGTAGCACTTCATTTAAAAATTTAGATTAATAAGTCATTCTTTAATGTGGGACGAATCCTCTCTGTTATTGCGAGCTGAAGAAATAGCCATAGTTTCAAAAACTACATTTCATTGACTTTGTTACGGTGTCAGTCCGTTTGAGTTACAACAGTTGGGTCACGTATTCGTACCAACATGTATTTAGCGATATATTTCTCATATTACTAGGTTGCGTCGCTTTTAACAGTGAAACGATTGTCTGTGGGACTTCATTGAACAAACTTTGTACTGTGACCTGATAAATGTGATAAATGAGAAAATAGGACTCCAAGAAATAACATTCTTCTTAATTTGACATGACTGCCGGAACTCAGCGGTTACACTGGGCGCTGTGGTAGCGCTTCATTTAAAAATTTAGATGAATAAATCATTCTTTACTGTGGGACCAATCCTATCCATTATCGCGCGCTGAAGAAATACCGACAGTTTCAAAAACTACATTTCATTGACTTTCTAACGGTGTCAGTCTTTTGAGTTACAACGGTTGGGTCACGTATTCGTACCAACATGTTTTTAGCGATATTTATCTGATATTACTAGGTTGCATCGCTTTTAACAGTGAAACGATTGGCTGTGGGACTTAATTGAACTAACTTTGGACTGTGACCTGATAAATGTGATAAATGAGAAAATTGGACTTCAACAAAAACCATTCTTCTTAATTTGACATGATTGCCGGAACTCAGCGATTACACTGGGCGCTGTGGTAGCGCTTCATTTAAAAATTTAGATTAATAAGTCTTTTTTTACTGTGGGACCAATCCTATCCGTTATCGGGCGCTGAAGAAATAGCGACAGTTTCAAAAACTGCATTTCATTGACTTTCTAACGGTGTCAGTCCGTTTGAGTTACAACAGTTGTGTCACATATTCGTACCAACATGTATTAAGCGATATTTTTCTGATATTACTAGGTTGCGTCGCTTTTAACAGTGAAACGATTGACTGTGGGACTTAATTGAACAAACTTTGTACTGTGACCTGGTAAATGTGATAAATGAGAAAATCGGACTCCAAGAAATAACATTCTTCTTATTTTGACATGATTGCCGGAACTCAGCGATTACACTGGGCGCTGGTGTAGCCCTTCATTTAAAAATTTAGATTAATAAGTCAGTTTTTACTGTGGGACTAATCCTAGCCGTTATCGCGCGCTGAAGAAATAGCGACAGTTTAAAAAACTACATTTCATTGACTTTGTTACGGTGTCAGTCCGTTTGAGTTACAACGGTTGCGTCACGTATTCGTACCAACATGTATTTAGCGATATTTATCTGATATCACTAGGTTGCATCGCTTTTAACAATGAAACGATTGACTGTGGGACTTAATTGAACTAACTTTGGACTGTGACCTGATAAATGTGATAAAGGAGACAATTGGACTCCAAGAAATAACATTCTTCTTAATTTGACGTGATTGCCGGAACTCAGCGATTACACTGGGCGCTGTTGTAGCCCTTCATTTAAATATTTAGATGAATAAATCATTCTTTACTGTGGGACCAATCCTAGCCCTTATCGCGCGCTGAAGAAATAGCGACAGTTTCAAAAACTGCATTTCATTGACTTTCTAACGGTGTCAGTCCGTTTGAGTTACAGCGGTTGGGTCACATACCCGTACCAACATGTATTTAGCGATATTTTTTGATATTACTAGGTTGCATCGCTTTTATCAATGAAGCGATTGACTGTGGGACTTAACTGAACTAACGTTCGACTGTGACCTGATAAATGTGGTAAAGGAGACAATTGGACTCCAAGAAACAACATTCCTCTTAATTTGACATGATTGCGGAAACTCAGTGATTACACTGGGCGCTGTGGTAGCACTTCATTTAAAAATTTAGATTAATAAGTCATTCTTTAATGTGGGACGAATCCTCTCTGTTATTGCGAGCTGAAGAAATAGCCATAGTTTCAAAAACTACATTTCATTGACTTTGTTACGGTGTCAGTCCGTTTGAGTTACAACAGTTGGGTCACGTATTCGTACCAACATGTATTTAGCGATATATTTCTCATATTACTAGGTTGCGTCGCTTTTAACAGTGAAACGATTGTCTGTGGGACTTCATTGAACAAACTTTGTACTGTGACCTGATAAATGTGATAAATGAGAAAATAGGACTCCAAGAAATAACATTCTTCTTAATTTGACATGACTGCCGGAACTCAGCGGTTACACTGGGCGCTGTGGTAGCGCTTCATTTAAAAATTTAGATGAATAAATCATTCTTTACTGTGGGACCAATCCTATCCATTATCGCGCGCTGAAGAAATACCGACAGTTTCAAAAACTACATTTCATTGACTTTCTAACGGTGTCAGTCTTTTGAGTTACAACGGTTGGGTCACGTATTCGTACCAACATGTTTTTAGCGATATTTATCTGATATTACTAGGTTGCATCGCTTTTAACAGTGAAACGATTGGCTGTGGGACTTAATTGAACTAACTTTGGACTGTGACCTGATAAATGTGATAAATGAGAAAATTGGACTCCAACAAAAACCATTCTTCTTAATTTGACATGATTGCCGGAACTCAGCGATTACACTGGGCGCTGTGGTAGCGCTTCATTTAAAAATTTAGATTAATAAGTCATTTTTTACTGTGGGACCAATCCTATCCGTTATCGGGCGCTGAAGAAATAGCGACAGTTTCAAAAACTGCATTTCATTGACTTTGTTACGGTGTCAGTCCGTTTGAGTTACAACAGTTGGGTCACGTATTCGTACCAACATGTATTTAGCGATATATTTCTCATATTACTAGGTTGCGTCGCTTTTAACAGTGAAACGATTGTCTGTGGGACTTCATTGAACAAACTTTGTACTGTGACCTGATAAATGTGATAAATGAGAAAATAGGACTCCAAGAAATAACATTCTTCTTAATTTGACATGACTGCCGGAACTCAGCGGTTACACTGGGCGCTGTGGTAGCGCTTCATTTAAAAATTTAGATGAATAAATCATTCTTTACTGTGGGACCAATCCTATCCATTATCGCGCGCTGAAGAAATACCGACAGTTTCAAAAACTACATTTCATTGACTTTCTAACGGTGTCAGTCTTTTGAGTTACAACGGTTGGGTCACGTATTCGTACCAACATGTTTTTAGCGATATTTATCTGATATTACTAGGTTGCATCGCTTTTAACAGTGAAACGATTGGCTGTGGGACTTAATTGAACTAACTTTGGACTGTGACCTGATAAATGTGATAAATGAGAAAATTGGACTCCAACAAAAACCATTCTTCTTAATTTGACATGATTGCCGGAACTCAGCGATTACACTGGGCGCTGTGGTAGCGCTTCATTTAAAAATTTAGATTAATAAGTCATTTTTTACTGTGGGACCAATCCTATCCGTTATCGGGCGCTGAAGAAATAGCGACAGTTTCAAAAACTGCATTTCATTGACTTTCTAACGGTGTCAGTCCGTTTGAGTTACAACAGTTGTGTCACATATTCGTACCAACAAGTATTAAGCGATATTTTTCTGATATTACTAGGTTGCGTCGCTTTCAACAGTGAAACGATTGACTGTGGGACTTAATTGAACAAACTTTGTACTGTGACCTGATAAATGTGATAAATGAGAAAATCGGACTCCAAGAAATAACATTCTTCTTATTTTGACATGATTGCCGGAACTCAGCGATTACACTGGGCGCTGTGGTAGCCCTTCATTTAAAAATTTAGATTAATAAGTCAGTTTTTACTGTGGGACTAATCCTAGCCGTTATCGCGCGCTGAAGAAATAGCGACAGTTTAAAAAACTACATTTCATTGACTTTGTTACGGTGTCAGTCCGTTTGAGTTACAACGGTTGCGTCACGTATTCGTACCAACATGTATTTAGCGATATTTATCTGATATCACTAGGTTGCATCGCTTTTAACAATGAAACGATTGACTGTGGGGCTAAATTGAAATGATTTTGGAGTGTGACCTGATAAATGTGATAAGTGAGACAAGTTGACTCCAAGAAATAACATTCTTCTTAATTTGACGTGATTGCCGGAACTCAGCGATCACACTGAGCGCTGTGATAGTTCTTTATTTATAAATTTAGAAAAATAAGTCATTTTTTAATGTGGGACTAATCCTAGCAGTTATCGCGCGTTGAAGAAATAGCAACAGTTTCAAAAACTACATTTCATTAACATTCTAACGGTGCACGTCCGTTTGAGTTACAACAGTTGGGTCACATATTCGTAACAACATGTTGTTAGCGATATTTTTCTGAAATTACTAGGTTGCATCGCTTTTAACAATGAAACGATTGACTGTGGGACTTAATTGGACTAACTTTGGACTGTGACCTGATAAATGTGATAAATGAGACAATTGGACTCCAAGAAATCACATTCTTCTTAATTTGACGTGATTGCCGGAACTCAGCGATTACACTGGGCGCTGTGGTAGCGCTTCATTTAAAAATTTAGATGAATAAATCATTCTTTACTGTGGGACCAATCCTATCCATTATCGCGCGCTGAAGAAATAGCGACAGTTTCAAAAACTACATTTCATTGACTTTCTAACGGTGTCAGTCTTTTGAGTTACAACGGTTGGGTCACGTATTCGTACCAACATGTTTTTAGCGATATTTATCTGATATTACTAGGTTGCATCGCTTTTAACAGTGAAACGATTGGCTGTGGGACTTAATTGAACTAACTTTGGACTGTGACCTGATAAATGTGATAAATGAGAAAATTGGACTCCAACAAAAAACATTCTTCTTAATTTGACATGATTGCCGGAACTCAGCGATTACACTGGGCGCTGTGGTAGCGCTTCATTTAAAAATTTAGATTAATAAGTCATTTTTTACTGTGGGACCAATCCTATCCGTTATCGGGCGCTGAAGAAATAGCGACAGTTTCAAAAACTGCATTTCATTGACTTTCTAACGGTGTCAGTCCGTTTGACTTACAACAGTTGTGTCACATATTCGTACCAACATGTATTAAGCGATATTTTTCTGATATTACTAGGTTGCGTCGCTTCTAACAGTGTGTGGGACTTAATTGAACAAACTTTGTACTGTGAACTGATAAATGTGATAAATGAGAAAATCGGACTCCAAGAAATAACATTCTTCTTATTTTGACATGATTGCCGGAACTCAGCGGTTACACTGGGCGCTGTGGTAGCGCTTCATATAAAAACTTGGATTAATAATTCATTTTTTACTGTGGGACCAATCCTATCCGTTATCGTGCGCTGAAGAAGTAGCGACAGCTTAAAAAACTACATTTCCTTGACTTTCTAACGGTGTCAGTCTGTTCCAGTTACAACAGTTGGGTCACATATTCGTACCAACATGTATTTAGCGATATTTTTCTGATATTAGTAGGTTGCATCGCTTTTAACAGTGAAACGATTGACTGTGGGACTTAATTGAACTAACTTTGGACTGTGACCTGATAAATGTGATAAAGGAGACAATTGGTCTCCAAGAAATAACATTCTTCTTAATTTGACATGATTGCCGGAACTCAGCAATTACACTGGGCGCTGTGGTAGCGCTTCATTTAAAAACTTAGAAAAATAAGTCATTTTTTACTGTGGGACAAATCCTAGCAGTTATCGCGCGTTGAAGAAATAGCGACAGTTTCAAAAACTACATTTCATTGACATTCTAACGGTGCACGTCCGTTTGAATTACAACGGTTGGGTCACATATTCGTACCAACATGTATTTAGCGATATTTTTCTGAAATTACTAGGTTGCATCGCTTTTAACAATGAAACGATTGACTGTGGGACTTAATTGGACTAACTTTGGACTGTGACCTGATAAATGTGATAAATGAGACAATTGGACTCCAAGAAATCACATTCTTCTTAATTTGACGTGATTGCCGGAACTCAGCGATTACACTGGGCGCTGTTGTAGCCCTTCATTTAAATATTTAGATGAATAAATCATTCTTTACTGTGGGACCAATCCTATCCATTATCGCGCGCTGAAGAAATGGCGACAGTTTCAAAAACTACATTTCATTGACTTTCTAACGGTGTCAGTCTTTTGAGTTACAACGGTTGGGTCACGTATTCGTACCAACATGTATTTAGCGATATTTTTCTGATATTACTAGGTTGCATCGCTTTTAACAGTGAAACGATTGACTGTGGGACTTAATTGAACTAACTTTGGACTGTGACCTGATAAATTTGATAAAGGAGACAATTGGACTCCAAGAAATCACATTCTTCTTAATTTGACGTGATTGCCGGAACTCAGCGATTACACTGGGCGCTGTGGTAGCGCTTCATTTAAAAATTTAGATGAATAAATCATTCTTTACTGTGGGACCAATCCTATCCATTATCGCGCGCTGAAGAAATAGCGACAGTTTCAAAAACTACATTTCATTGACTTTCTAACGGTGTCAGTCTTTTGAATTACAACGGTTGGGTCACGTATTCGTACCAACATGTTTTTAGCGATATTTATCTGATATTACTAGGTTGCATCGCTTTTAACAGTGAAACGATTGGCTGTGGGACTTAATTGAACTAACTTTGGACTGTGACCTGATAAATATGATAAATGAGAAAATTGGACTCCAACAAAAAACATTCTTCTTAATTTGACATGATTGCCGGAACTCAGCGATTACACTGGGCGCTGTATTAGCGCTTCATTTAAAAATTTAGATTAGTAAGTCATTTTTTTACTGTGGGACCAATCCTATCCGTTATCGGGCGCTGAAGAAATAGCGACAGTTTCAAAAACTGCATTTCATTGACTTTCTAACGGTGTCAGTCCGTTTGACTTACAACAGTTGTGTCACATATTCGTACCAACATGTATTAAGCGATATTTTTCTGATATTACTAGGTTGCGTCGCTTCTAACAGTGTGTGGGACTTAATTGAACAAACTTTGTACTGTGACCTGATAAATGTGATAAATGAGAAAATCGGACTCCAAGAAATAACATTCTTCTTATTTTGACATGATTGCCGGAACTCAGCGGTTACACTGGGCGCTGTGGTAGCGCTTCATATAAAAACTTGGATTAATAATTCATTTTTTACTGTGGGACCAATCCTATCCGTTATCGTGCGCTGAAGAAGTAGCGACAGCTTAAAAAACTACATTTCCTTGACTTTCTAACGGTGTCAGTCTGTTCCAGTTACAACAGTTGGGTCACATATTCGTACCAACATGTATTTAGCGATATTTTTCTGATATTAGTAGGTTGCATCGCTTTTAACAGTGAAACGATTGACTGTGGGACTTAATTGAACTAACTTTGGACTGTGACCTGATAAATGTGATAAAGGAGACAATTGGTCTCCAAGAAATAACATTCTTCTTAATTTGACATGATTGCCGGAACTCAGCAATTACACTGGGCGCTGTGGTAGCGCTTCATTTAAAAACTTAGAAAAATAAGTCATTTTTTACTGTGGGACAAATCCTAGCAGTTATCGCGCGTTGAAGAAATAGCGACAGTTTCAAAAACTACATTTCATTGACATTCTAACGGTGCACGTCCGTTTGAGTTACAACGGTTGGGTCACATATTCGTACCAACATGTATTTAGCGATATTTTTCTGATATTACTAGGTTGCATCGCTTTTAACAGTGAAACGATTGACTGTGGGACTTAATTGAACTAACTTTGGACTGTGACCTGATAAATGTGATAAAGGAGACAATTAGACTCCAAGAAATAACATTCTTCTTAATTTGACATGATTGCCGGAACTCAGCAATTACACTGGGCGCTGTGGTAGCGCTTCATTTAAAAACTTAGATTAATAAGTCATTTTTTACTGTGGGACCAATCCTAGCCCTTATCGCGCGCTGAAGAAATAGCGACAGTTTCAAAAAATGCATTTCATTGACTTTCTAACGGTGTCAGTCCGTTTGAGTTACGACGGTTGGGTCACATACCCGTACCAACATGTATTTAGCGATATTTTTTGATATTACTAGGTTGCATCTCTTTTAACAATGAAGCGATTGCCTGTGGGACTTAATTGAACTAACTTTGGACTGTGACCTGATAAATGTGATAAATGAGAAAATTGGACTCCAACAAAAAACATTCTTCTTAATTTGACATGATTGCCGGAACTTAGCAATTACACTAGGCGCTGTGGTAGCGCTTCATTTAAAAACTTAGATTAATAAGTCATTTTTTACTGTGGGACCAACCCTAGCACTTATCGCGCGCTGAAGAAATAGCGACAGTTTCAAAAACCGCATTTCATTGACTTTCTAACGGTGTCTGTCCGTTTGAGTTACAACAGTTGTGTCACATATTCGTACCAACATGTATTAAGCGATATTTTTCTGATATTACTAGGTTGCGTCGCTTTTAACAGTGAAATGATTGACTGTGGGACTTAATTGAACAAGCTTTGTACTGTGACCTAATAAATGTGATAAATGAGAAAATTGGACTCCAAGAAATAACATTCTTCTTAATTTGACATGATTGCCGGAACTCAGCGGTTACAATGGGCGCTGTGATAGCGCTTCATTTAAAAACTTGGATTAATAATTCATTTTTTACTGTGGGACCAATCCTATCCGTTATCGGGCGCTGAAGAAGTAGCGACGGTTTAAAAAACTACATTTCATTGACTTTCTAACGGTGTCAGTCCGTTCCAGTTACAACAGTTGGGTCACATATTCGTACCAACATGTATTTAGCGATATTTTTCTGATATTACTAGGTTGCATCGCCTTTAACAGTGAAACGATTGACTGTGGGACTTAATTGAACAAACTTTGGACTGTGACCTGATAAATGTGATAAAGGAGACAATTGGACTCCAAGAAATAACATTCTTCTTAATTTGACATGATTGCCGGAACTCAGCAATTTTACTGGGCGCTGTGGTAGCGCTTTATTTAAAAACTTAGATTAATAAGTCATTTTTTACTGTGGGACCAATCCTAGCCCTTATCGCGCGCTGAAGAAATAGCGACAGTTTCAAAAATTGCATTTCATTGACTTTCTAACGGTGTCAGTCCGTTTGAGTTACAGCGGTTGGGTCACATACCCGTACCAACATGTATTTAGCGATATTTTTTGATATTACTAGGTTGCATCGCTTTTATCAATGAAGCGATTGACTGTGGGACTTAATTGAACTAACTTTCGACTGTGACCTGATAAATGTGGTAAAGGAGACAATTGGACTCCAAGAAACAACATTCCTCTTAATTTGACATGATTGCGGAAACTCAGCGATTACACTGGGCGCTGTGGTAGCACTTCATTTAAAAATTTAGATTAATAAGTCATTCTTTAATGTGGGACGAATCCTCTCTGTTATTGCGAGCTGAAGAAATAGCCATAGTTTTAAAAACTACATTTCATTGACTTTGTTACGGTGTCAGTCCGTTTGAGTTACAACAGTTGGGTCACGTATTCGTACCAACATGTATTTAGCGATATATTTCTCATATTACTAGGTTGCGTCGCTTTTAACAGTGAAACGATTGTCTGTGGGACTTAATTGAACAAACTTTGTACTGTTACCTGATAAATGTGATAAATGAGAAAATAGGACTCCAAGAAATAACATTCTTCTTAATTTGACATGACTGCCGGAACTCAGCGGTTACACTAGGCGCTGTGGTAGCGCTTCATTTAAAAACTTGGATTAATAATTCATTTTTTACTGTGGGACCAATCCTATCCGTTATCGGGCGCTGAAGAAGTAGCGACAGTTTAAAAAACTACATTTCATTGACTTTCTAACGGTGTCAGTCCGTTCCAGTTACAAAAGTTGGGTCACATATTCGTACCAACATGTATTTAGCGATATTTTTTTATAGTACTAGGTTGCATCGCTTTTAACAATGAAACGATTGACTTTGGGACTTAATTGAACTAACTTTGGACTGCGACCTGATAAATGTGATAAATGAGACAATTGGACACCAAGAAATAACATTCTTTTTAATTTGATGTGATTGCCGGAACTCGGCGATTACACTGGGCGCTGTGGTAGCGCTTCATCCAACAATTTAGAAAAATAAGTCATTCTTTACTGCGGCACCAATCCTATCCGTTATCGGGCGCTGAAGAAATAGCGACAGTTTCAAAAACTACCTTTCATTGACTTTCTAACGGTGTCAGTCCGTTTCAGTTACAACAGTTGTGTCACATATTCGTACCAACATGTATTAAGCGATATTTTTCTTATATTACTAGGTTGCATCGCTTTTACCATTTAAGCGATTGACTGTGGGACTTAGCTAAACTAACTTTCGACTGTGATCTGATAAATGTGATAAATGAGACAGTTGGACTCCAAGAAATAACATTCTTCTTAGTTTGACGTGATTGCCGGAACTTAGCGATTACACTGGGCGCTGTGGTAGCGCTTCATTTAAAAATTTAGATGAATAAATCATTCTTTACTGTGGGACCAATCCTAGCCGTTATCGCGCGCTGAAGAAATAGCGACAGTTTCAAAAACTACATTTCATTGACTTTCTAACGGTGTCAGTCTTTTGAGTTACAACGGTTGGGTCACGTATTCGTACCAACATGTTTTTAGCGATATTTATCTGATATTACTAGGTTGCATCGCTTTTAACAGTGAAACGATTGGCTGTGGGACTTAATTGAACTAACTTTGGACTGTGACCTGATAAATGTGATAAATGAGAAAATTGGACTCCAACAAAAAACATTCTTCTTAATTTGACATGATTGCCGGAACTCAGCGATTACACTGGGCGCTGTGGTAGCGCTTCATTTAAAAATTTAGATTAATAAGTCATTTTTTACTGTGGGACCAATCCTATCCGTTATCGGGCGCTGAAGAAATAGCGACAGTTTCAAAAACTGCATTTCATTGACTTTCTAATGGTGTCAGTCCGTTTGAGTTACAACAGTTGTGTCACATATTCGTACCAACATGTATTAAGCGATATTTTTCTGATATTACTAGGTTGCGTCGCTTTTAACAGTGAAACGATTGATTGTGGGACTTAATTGAACAAACTTTGTACTGTGACCTGATAAATGTGATAAATGAGAAAATCGGACTCCAAGAAATAACATTCTTCTTATTTTGACATGATTGCCGGAACTCAGCGGTTACACTGGGCGCTGTGGTAGCGCTTCATATAAAAACTTGGATTAATAATTCATTTTTTACTGTGGGACCAATCCTATCCGTTATCGGGCGCTGAAGAAGTAGCGACAGTTTAAAAAACTACATTTCATTGACTTTCTAACGGTGTCAGTCTGTTCCAGTTACAACAGTTGGGTCACATATTTGTACCAACATGTATTTAGCGATATTTTTCTGATATTACTAGGTTGCATCGCTTTTAACAGTGAAACGATTGACTGTGGGACTTAATTGAACTAACTTTGGACTGTGACCTGATAAATGTGATAAAGGAGACAATTGGACTCCAAGAAATAACATTCTTCTTAATTTGACATGATTGCCGGAACTCAGCAATTACACTGGGCGCTGTGGTAGCGCTTCATTTAAAAACTTAGAAAAATAAGTCATTTTTTACTGTGGGACAAATCCTAGCAGTTATCGCGCGTTGAAGAAATAGCGACAGTTTCAAAAACTACATTTCATTGACTTTCTAACGGTGTCAGTCTTTTGAGTTACAACGGTTGGGTCACGTATTCGTACCAACATGTATTTAGCGATATTTTTCTGATATTACAAGGTTGCATCGCTTTTAACAGTGAAACGATTGACTATGGGACTTAATTGAACTAACTTTGGACTGTGACCTGATAAATGTGATAAAGGAGACAATTACACTCCAAGAAATAACATTCTTCTTAATTTGACATGATTGCCGGAACTCAGCAATTACACTGGGCGCTGTGGTAGCGCTTCATTTAAAAACTTAGATTAATAAGTCATTTTTTACTGTGGGACCAATCCTAGCACTTATCGCGCGCTGAAGAAATAGCGACAGTTTCAAAAACTACCTTTCATTGACTTTCTAACGGTGTCAGTCCGTTTCAGTTACAACAGTTGTGTCACATATTCGTACCAACATGTATTAAGCGATATTTTTCTTATATTACTAGGTTGCATCGCTTTTACCATTGAAGCGATTGACTGTGGGACTTAGCTAAACTAACTTTCGACTGTGATCTGATAAATGTGATAAATGAGACAGTTGGACTCCAAGAAATAACATTCTTCTTAGTTTGACGTGATTGCCGAAACTCAGCGATTACATTGGGCGCTGTGGTAGTGCTTCATCTAAAAATTTAGATAAATAAGTCATTTTTCACTGTGGGACCAATCCTAGCCGTTATCGCGCGCTGAAGAAATAGCGACAGTTTCAAAAACTGCATTTCATTGACTTTCTAACGGTGTCAGTCCGTTTCAGTTACAACAGTTGTGTCACATATTCGTACCAACATGTATTTAGCGATATTTTTTGATATTACTAGGTTGCATCGCTTTTAACAATGAAACGATTGACTGTGGGACTTAATTGGACTAACTTTGGACTGTGACCTGATAAATGTGATAAATGAGACAATTGGACTCCAAGAAATAACATTCTTCTTAATTTGACGTGATTGCCGGAACTCAGCGATTACACTGGGCGCTGTGGTAGCGCTTCATTTAAAAATTTAGATGAATAAATCATTCTTTACTGTGGGACCAATCCTATCCATTATCGCGCGCTGAAGAAATAGCGACAGTTTCAAAAACTACATTTCATTGACTTTCTAACGGTGTCAGTCTTTTGAGTTACAACGGTTGGGTCACGTATTCGTACCAACATGTTTTTAGCGATATTTATCTGATATTACTAGGTTGCATCGCTTTTAACAGTGAAACGATTGGCTGTGGGACTTAATTGAACTAACTTTGGACTGTGACCTGATAAATGTGATAAATGAGAAAATTGGACTCCAACAAAAAACATTCTTCTTAATTTGACATGATTGCCGGAACTCAGCGATTACACTGGGCGCTGTGGTAGCGCTTCATTTAAAAATTTAGATTAATAAGTCATTTTTTACTGTGGGACCAATCCTATCCGTTATCGGGCGCTGAAGAAATAGCGACAGTTTCAAAAACTGCATTTCATTGACTTTCTAATGGTGTCAGTCCGTTTGAGTTACAACAGTTGTGTCACATATTCGTACCAACATGTATTAAGCGATATTTTTCTGATATTACTAGGTTGCGTCGCTTTTAACAGTGAAACGATTGATTGTGGGACTTAATTGAACAAACTTTGTACTGTGACCTGATAAATGTGATAAATGAGAAAATCGGACTCCAAGAAATAACATTCTTCTTATTTTGACATGATTGCCGGAACTCAGCGGTTACACTGGGCGCTGTGGTAGCGCTTCATATAAAAACTTGGATTAATAATTCATTTTTTACTGTGGGACCAATCCTATCCGTTATCGGGCGCTGAAGAAGTAGCGACAGTTTAAAAAACTACATTTCATTGACTTTCTAACGGTGTCAGTCTGTTCCAGTTACAACAGTTGGGTCACATATTTGTACCAACATGTATTTAGCGATATTTTTCTGATATTACTAGGTTGCATCGCTTTTAACAGTGAAACGATTGACTGTGGGACTTAATTGAACTAACTTTGGACTGTGACCTGATAAATGTGATAAAGGAGACAATTGGACTCCAAGAAATAACATTCTTCTTAATTTGACATGATTGCCGGAACTCAGCAATTACACTGGGCGCTGTGGTAGCGCTTCATTTAAAAACTTAGAAAAATAAGTCATTTTTTACTGTGGGACAAATCCTAGCAGTTATCGCGCGTTGAAGAAATAGCGACAGTTTCAAAAACTACATTTCATTGACTTTCTAACGGTGTCAGTCTTTTGAGTTACAACGGTTGGGTCACGTATTCGTACCAACATGTATTTAGCGATATTTTTCTGATATTACAAGGTTGCATCGCTTTTAACAGTGAAACGATTGACTATGGGACTTAATTGAACTAACTTCGGACTGTGACCTGATAAATGTGATAAAGGAGACAATTACACTCCAAGAAATAACATTCTTCTTAATTTGACATGATTGCCGGAACTCAGCAATTACACTGGGCGCTGTGGTAGCGCTTCATTTAAAAACTTAGATTAATAAGTCATTTTTTACTGTGGGACCAATCCTAGCACTTATCGCGCGCTGAAGAAATAGCGACAGTTTCAAAAACTGCATTTCATTGACTTTCTAACGGTGTCAGTCCGTTTGAGTTACAACGGTTGGGTCACATACCCGTACCAACATGTATTTAGCGATATTTTTTGATATTACTAGGTTGCATCTCTTTTAACAATGAAGCGATGGGCTGTGGGACTTAATTGAACTAACTTTTGACTGTGACCTGATAAATGTGATAAATGAGAAAATTGGACTCCAACAAAAAACATTCTTCTTAATTTGACATGATTGCCGGAACTCAGCAATTACACTAGGCGCTGTGGTAGCGCTTCATTTAAAAACTTAGATTAATAAGTCATTTTTTACTGTGGGACCAATCCTAGCCCTTATCGCGCGCTGAAGAAATAGCGACAGTTTCAAAAACTGCATTTCATTGACTTTCTAACGGTGTCAGTCCGTTTGAGTTACAACGGTTGGGTCACATACCCGTACCAACATGTATTTAGCGATAATTTTTGATATTACTAGGTTGCATTGCTTTTAACAATGAAACGATTGACTGTGGGGCTAAATTGAAAGAATTTTGGAGTGTGACCTGATAAATGTGATAAGTGAGACAAGTTGACTCCAAGAAATAACATTCTTCTTAATTTGACATGATTGCCGGAACTCAGCGATCACACTGAGCGCTGTGATAGTTCTTTATTTATAAATTTAGAAAAATAAGTCATTTTTTAATGTGGGACTAATCCTAGCAGTTATCGCGCGTTGAAGAAATAGCGACAGTTTCAAAAACTACATTTCATTGACATTCTAACGGTGCACGTCCGTTGGAGTTACAACAGTTGGGTCACATATTCGTAACAACAGTATTTAGCGATATTTTTCTGAAATTACTAGGTTGCATCGCTTTTAACAATGAAACGATTGACTGTGGGACTTAATTGGACTAACTTTGGACTGTGACCTGATAAATGTGATAAAGGAGACAATTAGACTCCAAGAAATAACATTCTTCTTAATTTGACATGATTGCCGGAACTCAGCAATTACACTGGGCGCTGTGGTAGCGCTTCATTTAAAAACTTAGATTAATAAGTCATTTTTTACTGTGGGACCAATCCTAGCACTTATCGCGCGCTGAAGAAATAGCGACAGTTTCAAAAACTGCATTTCATTGACTTTCTAACGGTGTCAGTCCGTTTGAGTTACAACGGTTGGGTCACATACCCGTACCAACATGTATTTAGCGATATTTTTTGATATTACTAGGTTGCATCTCTTTTAACAATGAAGCGATGGGCTGTGGGACTTAATTGAACTAACTTTTGACTGTGACCTGATAAATGTGATAAATGAGAAAATTGGACTCCAACAAAAAACATTCTTCTTAATTTGACATGATTGCCGGAACTCAGCAATTACACTAGGCGCTGTGGTAGCGCTTCATTTAAAAACTTAGATTAATAAGTCATTTTTTACTGTGGGACCAATCCTAGCCCTTATCGCGCGCTGAAGAAATAGCGACAGTTTCAAAAACTGCATTTCATTGACTTTCTAACGGTGTCAGTCCGTTTGAGTTACAACGGTTGGGTCACATACCCGTACCAACATGTATTTAGCGATAATTTTTGATATTACTAGGTTGCATTGCTTTTAACAATGAAACGATTGACTGTGGGGCTAAATTGAAATGATTTTGGAGTGTGACCTGATAAATGTGATAAGTGAGACAAGTTGACTCCAAGAAATAACATTCTTCTTAATTTGACATGATTGCCGGAACTCAGCGATCACACTGAGCGCTGTGATAGTTCTTTATTTATAAATTTAGAAAAATAAGTCATTTTTTAATGTGGGACTAATCCTAGCAGTTATCGCGCGTTGAAGAAATAGCGACAGTTTCAAAAACTACATTTCATTGACATTCTAACGGTGCACGTCCGTTTGAGTTACAACAGTTGGGTCACATATTCGTAACAACAGTATTTAGCGATATTTTTCTGAAATTACTAGGTTGCATCGCTTTTAACAATGAAACGATTGACTGTGGGACTTAATTGGACTAACTTTGGACTGTGACCTGATAAATGTGATAAATGAGTAAATTGGACTCCAACAAAAAACATTCTTCTTAATTTGACATGATTGCCGGAACTCAGCGATTACACTGGGCGCTGTGGTAGCGCTTCATTTAAAAATTTAGATTAATAAGTCATTTTTTACTGTGGGACCAATCCTATCCGTTATCGGGCGCTGAAGAAATAGCGACAGTTTCAAAAACTGCATTTCATTGACTTTCTAACGGTGTCAGTCCGTTTGACTTACAACAGTTGTGTCACATATTCGTACCAACATGTATTAAGCGATATTTTTCTGATATTACCAGGTTGCGTCGCTTCTAACAGTGTGTGGGACTTAATTGAACAAACTTTGTACTGTGACCTGATAAATGTGATAAATGAGAAAATCGGACTCCAAGAAATAACATTCTTCTTATTTTGACATGATTGCCGGAACTCAGCGGTTACACTGGGCGCTGTGGTAGCGCTTCATATAATAACTTGGATTAATAATTCATTTTTTACTGTGGGACCAATCCTATCCGTTATCGTGCGCTGAAGAAGTAGCGACAGCTTAAAAAACTACATTTCATTGACTTTCTAACGGTGTCAGTCTGTTCCAGTTACAACAGTTGGGTCACATATTCGTACCAACATGTATTTAGCGATATTTTTCTGATATTAGTAGGTTGCATCGCTTTTAACAGTGAAACGATTGACTGTGGGACTTAATTGAACTAACTTTGGACTGTGACCTGATAAATGTGATAAAGGAGACAATTGGTCTCCAAGAAATAACATTCTTCTTAATTTGACATGATTGCCGGAACTCAGCAATTACACTGGGCGCTGTGGTAGCGCTTCATTTAAAAACTTAGAAAAATAAGTCATTTTTTACTGTGGGACAAATCCTAGCAGTTATCGCGCGTTGAAGAAATAGCGACAGTTTCAAAAACTACATTTCATTGACTTTCTAACGGTGTCAGTCTTTTGAGTTACAACGGTTGGGTCACGTATTCGTACCAACATGTATTTAGCGATATTTTTCTGATATTACTAGGTTGCATCGCTTTTAACAGTGAAACGATTGACTGTGGGACTTAATTGAACTAACTTTGCACTGTGACCTGATAAATGTGATAAAGGAGACAATTAGACTCCAAGAAATAACATTCTTCTTAATTTGACATGATTGCCGGAACTCAGCAATTACACTGGGCGCTGTGGTAGCGCTTCATTTAAAAACTTAGATTAATAAGTCATTTTTTACTGTGGGACTAATCCTAGCCCTTATCGCGCGCTGAAGAAATAGCGACAGTTTCAAAAAATGCATTTCATTGACTTTCTAACGGTGTCAGTCCGTTTGAGTTACGACGGTTGGGTCACATACCCGTACCAACATGTATTTAGCGATATTTTTTGATATTACTAGGTTGCATCTCTTTTAACAATGAAGCGATTGCCTGTGGGACTTAATTGAACTAACTTTGGACTGTGACCTGATAAATGTGATAAATGAGAAAATTGGACTCCAACAAAAAACATTCTTCTTAATTTGACATGATTGCCGGAACTTAGCAATTACACTAGGCGCTGTGGTAGCGCTTCATTTAAAAACTTAGATTAATAAGTCATTTTTTACTGTGGGACCAACCCTAGCACTTATCGCGCGCTGAAGAAATAGCGACAGTTTCAAAAACCGCATTTCATTGACTTTCTAACGGTGTCTGTCCGTTTGAGTTACAACAGTTGTGTCACATATTCGTACCAACATGTATTAAGCGATATTTTTCTGATATTACTAGGTTGCGTCGCTTTTAACAGTGAAATGATTGACTGTGGGGACTTAATTGAACAAGCTTTGTACTGTGACCTAATAAATGTGATAAATGAGAAAATTGGACTCCAAGAAATAACATTCTTCTTAATTTGACATGATTGCCGGAACTCAGCTGTTACACTGGGCGCTGTGATAGCGCTTCATTTAAAAACTTGGATTAATAATTCATTTTTTACTGTGGGACCAATCCTATCCGTTATCGGGCGCTGAAGAAGTAGCGACAGTTTAAAAAACTACATTTCATTGACTTTCTAACGGTGTCAGTCCGTTCCAGTTACAAAAGTTGGGTCACATATTCGTACCAACATGTATTTAGCGATATTTTTTTATAGTACTAGGTTGCATCGCTTTTAACAATGAAACGATTGACTTTGGGACTTAATTGAACTAACTTTGGACTGCGACCTGATAAATGTGATAAATGAGACAATTGGACACCAAGAAATAACATTCTTTTTAATTTGATGTGATTGCCGGAACTCGGCGATTACACTGGGCGCTGTGGTAGCGCTTCATCCAACAATTTAGAAAAATAAGTCATTCTTTACTGCGGGACCAATCCTATCCGTTATCGGGCGCTGAAGAAATAGCGAAAGTTTCAAAAACTACCTTTCATTGACTTTCTAACGGTGTCAGTCCGTTTCAGTTACAACAGTTGTGTCACATATTCGTACCAACATGTATTAAGCGATATTTTTCTTATATTACTAGGTTGCATCGCTTTTACCATTGAAGCGATTGACTGTGGGACTTAGCTAAACTAACTTTCGACTGTGATCTGATAAATGTGATAAATGAGACAGTTGGACTCCAAGAAATAACATTCTTCTTAGTTTGACGTGATTCCCGTAACTCAGCGATTACATTGGGCGCTGTGGTAGTGCTTCATCTAAAAATTTAGATAAATAAGTCATTTTTCACTGTGGGACCAATCCTAGCCGTTATCGCGCGCTGAAGAAATAGCGACAGTTTCAAAAACTGCATTTCATTGACTTTCTAACGGTGTCAGTCCGTTTCAGTTACAACAGTTGGGTCACATATTCGTACCAACATGTATTTAGCGATTTTTTTCTGATATTACTAGGTTGCATCGCTTTTAACAGTAAAACGATTGACTGTGGGACTTAATTGAACAAACTTTGGACTGTGACCTGATAAATCTGATAAAGGAGACAATTGGACTCCAAGAAATAACATTCTTCTTAATTTGACATGATTGCCGGAACTCAGCAATTACACTGGGCGCTGTGGTAGCGCTTCATTTAAAAACTTAGATTAATAAGTCATTTTTTACTGTGGGACCAATCCTAGCCTTTATCGCGCGCTGAAGAAATAGCGACAGTTTCAAAAACTGCATTTCATTGACTTTCTAACGGTGTCAGTCCGTTTGAGTTAAAACGGTTGGGTCACATACCCGTACAAACATGTATTTAGCGATGTTTTTTTATAGTACTAGGTTGCATCGCTTTTAACAATGAAACGATTGACCGTGGGACTTAATTGAACTAACTTTGGACTGTGACCTGATAAATGTGATAAATAAGACAATTGGACTCCAAGAAATAACATTCTTCTTAATTTGATGTGACTGCCGGAACTCGGCGATTACACTGGGCGCATTGGTAGCGCTTCATTTAACAATTTAGGAAAATAAGTCATTCTTTACTGTGGGACCAATCCTATCCGTTATCGGGTGCTGAAGAAATAGCAACAGTTTCAAAAACTACATTTCATTGACTTTCTAACGGTGTCAGTCCGTTTCAGTTACAACATTTGTGTCACATATTCGTACCAACATGTATTAAGCGATATTTTTCTGATAGTACTAGGTTGCATCTCTTTTAACTATGAAACGATTGACTGTGGGACTTAATTGAACAAACTTTGGACTGTGACCTGATATTTGTGGTAAAGGAGACAATTGGACTCCAAGAAATAACATTCTTCTTAATTTGACATGATTACCGAAACTCAGCGTTTACACTGGGCGCTGTTAGCGCTTCATTTAAAAATTTAGATTAATAAGTCATTTTTTACTGTGGGACCAATCCTAGCCGTTATCGTGTGCTGAAAAAATAGAGACACTCTCAAGAACTGCATTTCATTGACTTTCTAACGGTGTCAGTCCGTTTGAGTTACAACGGTTGGGTCACATATTCGTACCAACATGTACTTAGCGATATTTTTTGATATTTCTAGGTTGCATCGCTTGTGACATTGAAGCGATTGACTGTGGGACTTAACTGAACTAACTTTCGACTGTGACCTGATAAATGTGATAAATGAGACAATTGGACTCCAAGAAATAACATTCTTCTTAATTTGACTAGATTGCCGGAACTCAGCGATTACACTGGGCGCTGTGGTAGCGCTTTAGTTAACAATTTAGAAAAATAAGTCATTCTTTACTGTGGGACCAATCCTATCCGTTATCGGGCGCCGAAGAAATAGCGACAGTTTCAAAAACTACATTTCATTGACTTTCTAACGGTGTCAGTCCGTTTGAGTTACAACAGTTGGGTCACATATTCGTACCAACTTGCATGTAGCGATATTTTTATCATATTACTAGGTTGCATCGCTTTTAACAGTGAAACGATTGACTGTGGGACTTAATTGAACAAACTTTGGAATGTGACCTGATAATGTGATAAATGAGAAAATCGGACTCCAAGAAATAACATTCTTCTTAATTTGACATGATTGCCGGAACTCAGCGATTACACTGGGCGCTGTGGTAGCGCTTCATTTAAAAACTTGGATTAATAATCCATTTTTTAATGTGGGACCAATCCTATCCGTTATCGGGCGCTGAAGAAGTAGCGACAGTTTCAAAAACTATATTTTTTATTGACTTTCCAACGGTTTCAGTAAGTTTCAGTTACAACAGTTGGGTCACATATTCGTACCAACATGTATTTAGCGATATTTTTCTGATATTACTAGGTTGCATCGCTTTTAACTATGAAACGATTGACTGTGGGACTTAATTGAACAAACTTTGGACTGTGACCTGATAAATGTGATAAATGAGACAATTGGACTCCAAGAAATAACATTCTTCTTAATTTGACGTGATTGCCGGAACTCGGCGATTACACTGGGCGCTGTGGTAGCGCTTCATTTAACAATTTAGAAAAATAAATCATTCTTTACTGTGGTACCAATCCTATCCGTTATCGGGCGCTGAAGAAATAGCGACAGTTTAAAAAACTAAATTTCATTGAATTTCTAACGGTGTCAGTCCATTTCAGTTACAACAGTTGGGTCACATATTCGTACCAACATGTATTTAGCGATATTTTTCTGATATTACTAGGTTGCATCGCTTTTAACTATGAAACGATTGACTGTGGGACTTAATTGAACAAACTTTGGACTGTGACCTGATAAATGTGATAAATGAGACAATTGGACTCCAAGAAATAACATTCTTCTTAATTTGACGTGATTGCCGGAACTCGGCGATTACACTGGGCGCTGTGGTAGCGCTCCATTTAACAATTTAGAAAAACAAGTTATTCTTTACTGTGGGACCAATCTTATCCGTTATCGGGCGCTGAAGAAATAGCGACAGTTTCAAAACCTGCATTTCATAGACTTTTTAACGTTGTCAGTCCATTTGAGTTACAACAGTTGGGTCACATATTCGTACCAACATGTATTTAGCGATATTTTTTTGATAAGGTTGCATCGGTTTTAACAATGAAACGATTGACTGTGGGACTTAATGGAACTAACTTTGGACTGTGACCTGATAAATGTGATAATTGAGACAATTGGATTCCAAGAAATAACATTCGACTTAATTTGACGTGATTGCCGGAACTCAGCGATTACACTGGGTGCTGTGGTAGCGCTTCATTTAAAAACTTAGATTAATAAGTCATTTTTTACTGTGGGACCAATCTTAGCCCTTATCGCGCGCTGAAGAAATGGCGACAGTTTCAAAAACTGCATTTCATTGACTTTCTAACGGTGTCAGTCCGTTTGAGTTACAACGGTTGGGTCACATACTCGTACCAACATGTATTTAACGATATTTTTTGATAGTACTAGATTGCATCGGTTTTAACAATGAAACGATTGACTGTGGGACTTAATTGAAATAACTTTGGACTGTGACTTGATAAATGTGATAAATGACACAATTGGTTTCCAAGAAATTACATTCTTCTTAATTTATCGTGATTGCCGGAACTCGGTTATTACACTGGGCGCTGTGGTAGCACTTCATTTATAAATTTAGATTAATTAGTCATCCTTTACTGTCGGACCCATCCTAGCCGTTATCGCGCGCTGAAGAAATAGCGACAGTTTCAAAACCTGCATTTCATAGACTTTTTAACGTTGTCAGTCCATTTGAGTTACAACAGTTGGGTCACATATTCGTACCAACATGTATTTAGCGATATTTTTTTGATAAGGTTGCATCGGTTTTAACAATGAAACGATTGACTGTGGGACTTAATGGAACTAACTTTGGACTGTGACCTGATAAATGTGATAATTGAGACAATTGGATTCCAAGAAATAACATTCGTCTTAATTTGACGTGATTGCCGGAACTCAGCGATTACACTGGGCGCTGTGGTAGCGCTTCATTTAACAATTTAGAAAAATAAGTCATTCTTTACTGTGGGACCAATACTATCCGTTATCGGACGCTGAAGAAATAGCGACAGTTTCAAAAACTAAATTTCATTGACTTTCTAACGGTGTCAGTCCATTTCAGTTACAACAGTTGGGTCACATATTCGTACCAACATGAATTTAGCTATAATTTTCACATATTACTAGGTGGCATCGCTTTTAACAGTGAAACGATTGACTGTGGGACTTAACTGAACAAACTTTGGACTGTGACCTGATAAATGTGATAAAGAAGACAATTGGACTCCAGGAAATAACATTCTTCTTAATTTGACATGATTGCCGGAACTCAGCAATTACACTGGGCGCTGTGGTAGCGCTTCATCCAACAATTTAGAAAAATAAGTCATTCTTTACTGCGGGACCAATCCTATCCGTTATCGGGCGCTGAAGAAATAGCGACAGTTTCAAAAACTACATTTTATTGACTTTCTAACAGTGTCAGTCTGTTTCAGTTACAACAGTTGTGTCACATATTCGTACCAACGTGTATTAGGCGATATTTTTCTGATATTACTAGGTTGCATCTCTTTTAACTATGAAACGATTGACTGTGGGACTTAATTGAACAAACTTTGGACTGTGACCTGATAAATGTGGTAAAGGAGACAATTAGACTCCAAGAAATAACATTCTTCTTAATTTGACATGATTGCCGAAACTCAGCGATTACACTGGGCGCTGCGGTAGCGCTTCATTTAAAAATTTAGATTAATAAGTCATTCTGTACTGTGGGACCAATCCTATCCGTTATCGGGCGCTGAAGAAATAGCGACAGTTTCAAAAACTACCTTTCATTGACTTTCTAACGGTGTCAGTCCGTTTCAGTTACAACAGTTGTGTCACATATTCGTACCAACATGTATTAAGCGACATTTTTCTTATATAACTAGGTTGCATCTCTTTTAACTATGAAACGATTGACTGTGGGAATTAATTGAACAAACTTTGAACTGTGACCTGATGAATGTGGTAATGGAGACAATTGGACTCCAAGAAATAACATTCTTCTTAATTTGACATGATTGCCGGAACTCAGCAATTACACTGGGCGCTGTGGTAGCACTTCGTTTAAAAACATAGATTAATAAGTCATTTTTTACTGTGGGACCAATCCTGGCCCTCATCGCGCGCTGAAGAAATGGCGACAGTTTCAAAAACTGCATTTCATTGACTTTCTAACGGTGTCAGTCCGTTTGAGTTACAACGGTTGGGTCACATACTCATACCAACATGTATTTAGCGATATTTTTTATAGTACTAGGTTGCATCGCTTTTAGAAATGAAACGATTGACTGTGGGATTTAGTTGAACTAACTTTGGACTGTGACCTGATAAATGTGATAAATGAGACAATTGGACTCCAAGAAATAACATTCTTCTTAATTTGACGTGATTGCCGGAACTCGGCGATTACATTGGGCGCTGTGGTAGCGCTTCATTTAACAATTTAGAAAAATAAATCATTCTTTACTGTGGGACCAATCCTATCCGTTATCGGGCGCTGAAGAAATAGCGACAGTTTAAAAAACTAAATTTCATTGAATTTCTAACGGTGTCAATCTGTTTCAGTTACAACAGTTGTGTCACATATTCGTACCAACGTGTATTAGGCGATATTTTTCTGATATTACTAGGTTGCATCTCTTTTAACTATGAAACGATTGACTGTGGGACTTAATTGAACAAACTTTGGACTGTGACCTGATAAATGTGGTAAAGGAGACAATTAGACCCCAAGAAATAACATTCTTCTTAATTTGACATGATTGCCGAAACTCAGCGATTACACTGGGCGCTGCGGTAGCGCTTCATTTAAAAATTTAGATTAATAAGTCATTCTGTACTGTGGGACCAATCCTATCCGTTATCGGGCGCTGAAGAAATAGCGACAGTTTCAAAAACTACCTTTCATTGACTTTCTAACGGTGTCAGTCCGTTTCAGTTACAACAGTTGTGTCACATATTCGTACCAACATGTATTAAGCGACATTTTTCTTATATAACTAGGTTGCATCTCTTTTAACTATGAAACGATTGACTGTGGGACTTAATTGAACAAACTTTGAACTGTGACCTAATAAATGTGGTAATGGAGACAATTGGACTCCAAGAAATAACATTCTTCTTAATTTGACATGATTGCCGGAACTCAGCAATTACACTGGGCGCTGTGGTAGCACTTCGTTTAAAAACATAGATTAATAAGTCATTTTTTACTGTGGGACCAATCCTGGCCCTCATCGCGCGCTGAAGAAATGGCGACAGTTTCAAAAACTGCATTTCATTGACTTTCTAACGGTGTCAGTCCGTTTGAGTTACAACGGTTGGGTCACATACTCATACCAACATGTATTTAGCGATATTTTTTATAGTACTAGGTTGCATCGCTTTTAGAAATGAAACGATTGACTGTGGGATTTAGTTGAACTAACTTTGGACTGTGACCTGATAAATGTGATAAATGAGACAATTGGACTCCAAGAAATAACATTCTTCTTAATTTGACGTGATTGCCGGAACTCGGCGATTACACTGGGCGCTGTGGTAGCGCTTCATTTAACAATTTAGGAAAATAAGTCATTCTTTACTGTGGGACCAATCCTATCCGTTATCGGGCGCTGAAGAAATAGCGACAGTTTCAAAACCTGCATTTCATAGACTTTTTAACGTTGTCAGTCCATTTGAGTTACAACAGTTGGGTCACATATTCGTACCAACATGTATTTAGCGATATTTTTTTGATAAGGTTGCATCGGTTTTAACAATGAAACGATTGACTGTGAGACTTAATGGAACTAACTTTGGACTGTGACCTGATAAATGTGATAATTGAGACAATTGGATTCCAAGAAATAACATTCTTCTTAATTTGTCGTGATTGCCGGAACTCGGTTATTACACTGGGCGCTGTGGTAGCACTTCATTTAAAAATTTAGATTAATTAGTCATCTTTTACTGTCGGACCCATCCTAGCCGTTATCGCGCGCTGAAGAAATAGCGACAGTTTCAAAACCTGCATTTCATAGATTTTTTAACGTTGTCAGTCCATTTGAGTTACAACAGTTGGGTCACATATTCGTACCAACATGTATTTAGCGATATTTTTTTGATAAGGTTGCATCGGTTTTAACAATGAAACGATTGACTGTGGGACTTAATGGAACTAACTTTGGACTGTGACCTGATAAATGTGATAATTGAGACAATTGGATTCCAAGAAATAACATTCGTCTTAATTTGACGTGATTGCCGGAACTCAGCGATTACACTGGGTGCTGTGGTAGCGCTTCATTTAACAATTTAGAAAAATAAGTCATTCTTTACTGTGGGACCAATACTATCCGTTATCGGACGCTGAAGAAATAGCGACAGTTTCAAAAACTAAATTTCATTGACTTTCTAACGGTGTCAGTCCATTTCAGTTACAACAGCTGGGTCACATATTCGTACCAACATGAATTTAGCTATAATTTTCTCATATTACTAGGTGGCATCGCTATTAACAATGAAACGATTGACTGTGGGACTTAACTGAACAAACTTTGGACTGTGACCTGATAAATGTGATAAAGGAGACAATTGGACTCCAGGAAATAACATTCTTCTTAATTTGACATGATTGCCGGAACTCAGCAATTACACTGGGCGCTGTGGTAGCGCTTCATCCAACAATTTAGAAAAATAAGTCATTCTTTACTGCGGGACCAATCCTATCCGTTATCGGGCGCTGAAGAAATAGCGACAGTTTCAAAAACTACATTTTATTGACTTTCTAACGGTGTCAGTCTGTTTCAGTTACAACAGTTTTGTCACATATTCGTACCAACATGTATTAGGCGATATTTTTCTGATATTACTAGGTTGCATCTCTTTTAACTATGAAACGATTGACTGTGGGACTTAATTGAACAAACGTTGGACTGTGACCTGATAAATGTGATAAATGAGACAATTGGACTCCAAGAAATAACATTCTTCTTAATTTGACGTGATTGCCGGCACTCGGCGATTACACTGGGCGCTGTGGTAGCGCTTCATTTAACAATTTAGGAAAATCAGTCATTCTTTACTGTGGGACCAATCCTATCCGTTATCGGGCGCTGAAGAAATAGCGACAGTTTTAAAAACTAAATTTCATTGACTTTCTAACGGTGTCCGTCCATTTCAGTTACAACAGTTGGGTCACATATTCGTACCAACATGTATTTAGCGATATTTTTGTGATATTACTAGGTTGCATCGCTTTTAACTATGAAACGATTGACTGTGGGACTTAATTGAACAAACTTTGGACTGTGACGTGATAAATGTGATAAAGAAGAGAATTGGACTCCAAGAAATAACATTCTTCTTCATTTGACTTGATTGCCGGAACTCAGCGATTACACTGGGCGCTTTGGTAGCGCTTCATTTAAAAATTTAGATTAATAACACATTTTTTACTGTGGGACCAATCCTAGTCGTTATCGCGCACCGAAGAAATAGCGACAGTCTCAAGAACAGCATTTCATTGACTTTCTAACGGTGTCAGTCCGTTTGAGTTACAACAGTTGGGTCACATATTCGTACCAACATGTATTTAGCGATATTTTTTGATATTACTAGGTTGCATCGCTTTTAACATTGAAGCGATTGAATGTGGGACTTAGCTAAACTAACTTTCGACTGTGATCTGATAAATGTGATAAATGAGACAGTTGGACTCCAAGAAATAACATTCTTCTTAGTTTGACGTGATTGCCGGAACTCAGCGATTACACTGGGCGCTGTGGTAGTGCTTCATCTAAAAAATTAGATAAATAAGTCATTTTTTACTGTGGGACCAATCCTAGCCGTTATCGCTCACTGAAGAAATAGCGACAGTTTCAAAAGCTGCATTTCATTGACTTTCTAACGATGTCAGTCCGTTTGAGTTACAACGGTTGGGTCACATACCCGTACCAACATGTATTTAGCGATATTTTTTTAGAGTACTAGGTTGCATCGCTTTTAACAATGAAACGGTTGCCAGTGGGACTTAATTGAACAAACTTTGAACTGTGACCTGATAAATTTGGTAATGGAGACAATTGGACTCCAAGAAATAACATTCTTCTTAATTTGACATGATTGCCGAAACTCAGCGATTAAATAATAAGTCATTTTTTACTGTGGGACCAATCCTAGCCCTTATCGCGCGCTGAAGAAATAGCGACAGTTTCAAAAACTGCATTTCATTGACTTTCTAACGCTGTCAGTCCATTTCAGTTGCAACAGTTGGGTCACATATTCGTACCAACATGTATTTAGCGATTTTTTTCTGATATTACTAGGTTGCATCGCTTTTAACAGTGAAACGATTGACTGTGGGACTTAATTGAACAAACTTTGGACTGTGACCTGATAAATTTGATAAAGGAGACAATTGGACTCCAAGAAATAACATTCTTCTTAATTTGACATGATTGCCGGAACTCAGCAATTACACTCGGCGCTGTGGTAGCGCTTCATTTAAAAACTTAGATTAATAATTCATTTTTTACTGTTGGTCCAATCCTATCCGTTATCGGCTGCTGAAGAAGTAGCGACAGTTTCAAAAACTACATTTCATTGACTTTCTAACGGTGTCAGTCCGTTTGAGTTACAACAGTTGGGTCACATATTCGTACCAACATGTATTTAGCGATTTTTTTCTGATATTACTAGGTTGCATCGCTTTTAACAGTGAAACGATTGACTGTGGGACTTAATTGAACAAACTTTGGACTGTGACCTGATAAATCTGATAAAGGAGACAATTGGACTCCAAGAAATAACATTCTTCTTAATTTGACATGATTGCCGGAACTCAGCAATTACACTGGGCGCTGTGGTAGCGCTTCATTTAAAAACTTAGATTAAAAATTCATTTTTTACTGTTGGTCCAATCCTATCCGTTATCGGCTGCTGAAGAAGTAGCGACAGTTTCAAAAACTACATTTCATTGACTTTCTAACGGTGTCAGTCCGTTTGAGTTACAACAGTTGGGTCACATATTCGTACCAACATGTATTTAGCCATATTTTTCTGATATTACTAGGTTGCATCGCTTTTAACAGTGAAACGATTGACTGTGGGACTTAATTGAACAAACTCTGGACTGTGACCTGATAAATGTGATAAAGGAGACAATTGGACTCCAAGAAATAACATTCTTCTTAATTTGACATGATTGCCGGCACTCAGCAATTACACTGGGCGCTGTGTTAGCGCTTCATTTAAAAACTTAGATTAATAAGACATTTTTTACTGTGGGACCAATCCTAGCCTTTATCGCGCGCTGAAGAAGTAGCGACAGTTTCAAAAACTGCATTTCATTGACTTTCTAACGGTGTCAGTCCGTTTGAGTTACAACGGTTGGGTCACATACCCGTAAAAACATGTATTTAGCGATATTTTTTTATAGTACTAGGTTGCATCGCTTTTAACAATGAAACGATTGACTGTGGGACTTAATTGAACAAACTCTGGACTGTGACCTGATAAATGTGATAAAGGAGACAATTGGACTCCAAGAAATAACATTCTTCTTAATTTGACATGATTGCCGGCACTCAGCAATTACACTGGGCGCTGTGTTAGCGCTTCATTTAAAAACTTAGATTAATAAGACATTTTTTACTGTGGGACCAATCCTAGCCTTTATCGCGCGCTGAAGAAGTAGCGACAGTTTCAAAAACTGCATTTCATTGACTTTCTAACGGTGTCAGTCCGTTTGAGTTACAACGGTTGGGTCACATACCCGTAAAAACATGTATTTAGCGATATTTTTTTATAGTACTAGGTTGCATCGCTTTTAACAATGAAACGATTGACCGTGGGACTTAATTGAAGTAACTTTGGACTGTGACCTGATAAATGTGATAAATAAGACAATTGGACTCCAAGAAATAACATTCTTCTTAATTTGATGTGATTGCCGGAACTCGGCGATTACACTGGGCGCATTGGTAGCGCTTCATTTAACAATTTAGGAAAATAAGTCATTCTTTACTGTGGGACCAATCCTATCCGTTATCGGGCGCTGAAGAAATAGCGACAGTTTCAAAAACTACATTTCATTGACTTTCTTACGGTGTCAGTTCGTTTCAGTTACAACATTTGTGTCACATATTCGTACCAACATGTATTAAGCAATATTTTTCTGATAGTACTAGGTTGCATCTCTTTTAACTATGAAACGATTGACTGTGGGACTTAATTGAACAAACTTTGGACTGTGACCTGATATTTGTGGTAAAGGAGACAATTGGACTCCAAGAAATAACATTCTTCTTAATTTGACATGATTGCCGAAACTCAGCGATTACACTGGGCGCTGTGGTAGCACTTCATTTAAAAATTTAGATTAATAAGTCATTTTTTACTGTGGGACCAATCCTAGCCGTCATCGTGTGCTGCAAAATAGAGACAGTCTCAAGAACTGCATTTCATTGACTTTCTAACGGTGTCAGTCCGTTTGAGTTACAACGGTTGGGTCACATATTCGTACCAACATGTATTTAGCGATATTTTTTGATATTTCTAGGTTGCATCGCTTTTGACATTGAAGCGATTGACTGTGGGACTTAACTGAACTAACTTTCGACTGTGACCTGATAAATGTGATAAATAAGACAATTGGACTCCAAGAAATAACATTCTTCTTAATTTGACGAGATTGCCGGAACTCAGCGATTACACTGGGCGCTGTGGTAGCGCTTTAATTAACAATTTAGAAAAACAAGTCATTTTTTACTGTGGGACCAATCCTATCCGTTATCGGGCGCTTAAGAAATAGCGACAGTTTCAAAAACTACATTTCATTGACTTTCTAACGGTGTCAGTCCGTTTCAGTTACAACAGTTGTGTCACATATTCGTACCAACATGTATTAAGCGATATTTTTCTGATATTACTAGGTTGCATCGCTTTTAACTATGAAACGATTGACTGTGGGACTTAACTGAACAAACTTTGGACTCTGACCTGATAAATGTGGTAAAGGAGACAATTGGACTCCAAGAAATAACATTCTTCTTAGTTTGACGTGAATGCCGGAACACAGCGATTACACTGAGCGCTGTGGTAGTGCTTCATCTAAAAATTTAGATAAATAAGTCGTTTCATTAATGTGGGACGAATCCTCTCCGTTATCCTGAGCTGAACAAATAGCCATAGTTTCAAAAACTATATTTCATTGACTTTGTTACGACTTCATTCCGTTTGAGTTACAACAGTTGGGTCACGTATTCGTACCAACATGTATTTAGCGATATTTTTATCATATTACTAGGTTGCATCGCTTTTAACAGTGAAACGATTGACTGTGGGACTTAATTGAACAAACTTTGGACTGTGACCTGATAATGTGATAAATGAGAAAATCGGACTCCAAGAAATAACATTCTTCTTAATTTGACATGATTGCCGGAACTCAGCGATTACACTGGGCGCTGTGGTACCGCTTCATTTAAAAACTTAGATTAATAATTCATTTTTTAATGTGGGACCAATCCTATCCGTTATCGGGCGCTGAAGAAGTAGCGACAGTTTCAAAAACTATATTTTTTATTGACTTTCTAACGGTGTCAGTCAGTTTCAGTTACAACAGTTGGGTCACATATTCGTACCAACATGTATTTAGCGATATTTTTCTGATATTACTAGGTTGCATCGCTTTTAACTATGTAACGATTGACTGTGGGACTTAATTGAACAAACTTTGGATTGTGACCTGATAAATGTTAAAAAGGAGACAATTGGACTCCAAGAAATAACATTCTTCTTAATTTGACATGATTACCGGAACTCAGCAATTACACTGGGCGCTGTGGTAGCGCTTCATTTAAAAATTTAGAAAAATAAGTCATTCTTTACTGTGGGACCAATCCTCGCCGTTATCGCGCGCTAAAGAAATAGCGACAGTTTCAAAATCTACATTTCATTGACTTTCTAACGGTATCAATCCGCTTCAGTTACAACGGTTGCGTCACATATTCGTACCAACATGTATTTAGCGATATTTTTCTGATATTACTAGGTTGCATCGCTTTTAACTATGAAACGATTGACTGTGGGACTTAATTGAACTAACTTTGGACTGTGACCTGATAAATGTGATAAATGAGACAATTGGATTCCAAGAAAGAACATTCTTCTTAATTTGACGTGATTGCCGGAACTCAGCGATTACACTGGGCGCTGTGGTAGCGCTTCATTTAAAAACTTAGATTAACAATTCATTTTTTACTGTGGGACCAATCCTAGCCCTCATCGCGCGCTGAAGAAATGGCGGCAGTTTCAAAAACTGCATTTCATTGACTTTCTAAGGGTTCAGTCCGTTTGAGTTACAACGGTTGGGTCACATATTCGTACCAACATGTATTTAGCGATAATTTTCTCATATTATTAGCTTGCATCGCTTTTACCTATGAAACGATTGACTGTGGGACTTAATTGAACAAACTTTTGATTGTGACCTGATAAATGTCAAAAAGGAGACAATTGGACTCCAAGAAATAACATTCTTCTTAATTTGACATGATTACCGGAACTCAGCAATTACACTGGGCGCTGTGGTAGCGCTTCGTTTAAAAACTTAGATTAATAATTCATTTTTTACTGTGGGACCAATCCTATCCCTCATCGCGCGCTGAAGAAATGGCGACAGTTTTAAAAATTGCATTTCATTGACTTTCTAACGGTGTCAGTCCGTTTAAGTTACAACGGTTGGGTCACATACTCGTACCAACATGTATTTAGCGATATTTTTTGATAGTACTAGATTGCATCGGTTTTAACAATGAAACGATTGACTGTGGGACTTAATTGAACCAACTTTGGACTCTGACCTGATAAATGTGATAAATGAGACAATTGGATTCCAAGAAATAACATTCTTCTTAATTTGTCGTCATTGCCGGAACTCGGTTATTACACTGGGCGCTGTGGTAGCACTTCATTTAAAAATTTAGATTAATTAGTCATTTTTTACTGTCGGACCCATCCTAGCCGTTATCGCGCGCTGAAGAAATAGCGACAGTTTCAAAACCTGCATTTCATAGACTTTTTAACGTTGTCAGTCCATTTGAGTTACAACAGTTGGGTCACATATTCGTACCAACATGTATTTAGCGATATTTTTCTGGTATTACTAGGTTGCATCGCCTTTAACAATGAAACGATTGACTGTGGGACTTAATTGAACTAACTTTGGACTGTGACCTGATAAATGTGATAAATGGGACAATTGGAGTCAAAGAAATAACATTCTTCTTAAATTGACGTGATTGCCGGAACTCAGCGATTACACTGGGCGCTGTGGTAGCGCTTCATTTAACAATTTAGAAAAATAAGTCATTCTTTACTGTGGGACCAATCCTCGCCGTTATCGCGCGCTGAAGAAATAGCGACAGTTTCAAAATCTACATTTCATTGACTTTCTAACGGTATCAATCCGCTTCAGTTACAACGGTTGCGTCACATATTCGTACCAACATGTATTTAGCGATATTTTTCTGATATTACTAGGTTGCATCGCCTTTAACAATGAAACGATTGACTGTGGGACTTAATTGAACTAACTTTGGACTGTGACCTGATAAATGTGATAAATGGGACAATAGGACTCCAAGAAATAACATTCTTCTTAATTTGACGAGATTGCCGGATCTCAGCGATTACACTGGGCGCTGTGGTAGCGCTTCAAATAACAATTTAGAAAAATAAGTCATTCTTTACTGTGGGACCAATCCTATCCGTTATCGGGCGCTGAAGAAATAGCGACAGTTTCAAAAACTACATTTCATTGAATTTCTAACGGTGTCAGTCCGTTTCAGTTACAACAGTTGTGTCACATATTCGTACCAACATGTATTAAGCGATATTTTTTTTGATATTACTAGGTTGCATCGCTTTTAACTATGAAACGATTGACTGTGGGACTTAATTGAACAAACTTTGGACTGTGACCTGATAAATGTGGTAAAGGAGGCAATTGGACTCCAAGAACTAACATTCTTCTTAGTTTGACATGAATGCCGGAACTCAGCGATTACACTGGGCGCTGTGGTAGTGCTTCATCTAAAAATTTAGATAAATAAGTCGTTCTTTAATGTGGGACGAATCCTCTCCGTTATCGTGAGCTAAACAAATAGCCATAGTTTTAAAAACTACATTTCATTGACTTTGTTACGGTTTCATTCCGTTTGAGTTACAACAGTTGGGTCACGTATTCGTACCAACATGTATTTAGCGATATTTTTATCATATTACTAGGTTGCATCGCTTTTAACAGTGAAACGATTGACTGTGGGACTTAATTGAACAAACTTTGGACTGTGACCTAATAAATGTGATAAATGAGAAAATCGGACTCCAAGAAATAACATTCTTCTTAATTTGACATGATTGCCGGAACTCAGCGATTACACTGGGCGCTGTGGTAGCGCTTCATTTAAAAACTTAGATTAATAATTTATTTTTTAATGTGGGACCAATCCTAGCCCTCATCGCGCGCTGAAGAAATGGCGACAGTTTCAAAAACTGCATTTCATTGACTTTCTAACGGTGTCAGTCCGTTTGAGTTACAACGGTTGGGTCACATACTCATACCAACATGTATTTAGCGATATTTTTTATAGTACTAGGTTGCATCGCTTTTAACAATGAAACGATTGACTGTGGGATTTATTTGAACTAACTTTGGACTGTGACCTGATAAATGTGATAAAGGAGTCAATTGGACTCGAAGAAATAACATTCTTCTTAATTTGACATGATTGCCGGAACTCAGCAATTACACTGGGCGCTGTGGTAGCGCTTCATTTAAAAACTTAGATTAATAAGTCATTTTTTACTGTGGGACCAATCCTAGCCCTTATCGCGCGCTGAAGAAATGGCAACAGTTTCAAAAACTGCATTTCATTGACTTTCTAACGGTGTCAGTCCGTTTGAGTTACAACGGTTGGGTCACATACTCGTACCAACATGTATTTATCGATATTTTTTGATAGTACTAGATTGCATCGGTTTTAACAATGAAACGATTGACTGTGGGACTTAATTGAACTAACTTTGGACTGTGAACTGATAAATGTGATAAATGAGACAATTGGATTCCAAGAAATAACATTCTTCTTAATTTGTCGTGATTGCCGGAACTCTGTAAATACACTGGGCGCTGTGGTAGCACTTCATTTAAAAATTTAGGTTAATTAGTCATTTTTTACTGTCGGACCCATCCTAGCCGTTATCGCGCGCTGAAGAAATAGCGACAGTTTCAAAACCTGCATTTCATAGACTTTTTAACGTTGTCAGTCCATTTGAGTTACAACAGTTGGGTCACATAGTCGTACCAACATGTATTTAGCGATATTTTTCTGGTACTACTAGGTTGCATCGCCTTTAACAATGAAACGATTGACTGTGGGACTTAATTGAACTAACTTTGGACTGTGACCTGATAAATGTGATAAATGGGACAATTGGAGTCAAAGAAATAACATTCTTCTTAAATTGACGTGACTGCCGGAACTCAGCGATTACACTGGGCGCTGTGGTAGCGCTTCATTTAACAATTTAGAAAAATAAGTCATTCTTTACTGTGGGACCAATCCTCGCCGTTATCGCGCGCTGAAGAAATAGCGACAGTTTCAAAATCTACATTTCATTGACTTTCTAACGGTATCAATCCGCTTCAGTTACAACGGTTGCGTCACATATTCGTACCAACATGTATTTAGCGATATTTTTCTGATATTACTAGGTTGCATCGCTTTTAACTATGAAATGATTGACTGTGGGACTTAATTGAACTAACTTTGGACTGTGACCTGATAAATGTGATAAATGGGACAATTGGAGTCTAAGAAATAACATTCTTCTTAAATTGACGTGATTGCCGGAACTCAGCGATTACACTGGGCGCTGTGGTAGCGCTTCATTTAACAATTTAGAAAAATAAGTCATTCTTTACTGTGGGACCAATCCTCGCCGTTATCGCGCGCTGAAGAAATAGCGACAGTTTCAAAATCTACATTTCATTGACTTTCTAACGGTATCAATCCGCTTCAGTTACAACGGTTGCGTCACATATTCGTACCAACATGTATTTAGCGATATTTTTCTGATATTACTAGGTTGCATCGCTTTTAACTATGAAATGATTGACTGTGGGACTTAATTGAACTAACTTTGGACTGTGACCTGATAAATGTGATAAATGAGACAATTGCATTCCAAGAAATAACATTCTTCTTAATTTGACGTGATTGCCGGAACTCGGTTATTACACTGGGCGCTGTGGTAGCACTTCATTTAAAAATTTAGATTAATTAGTCATTTTTTACTGTCGGACTCATCCTAGCCGTTATCGCGCGCTGAAAAAAAAGCGACAGTTTCAAAACCTGCATTTCATTGACTTTTTAACGTTGTCAGTCCATTTGAGTTACAACAGTTGGGTCACATATTCGTACCAACATGTATTTAGCGATATTTTTTTGATATTGGTAGGTTGCATCGGTTTTAACAATGAAACGATTGACTGTGGGACTTAATGGAACTAACTTTGGACTGTGACCTGATAAATGTGATAATTGAGACAATTGGATTCCAAGAAATAACAATTGTCTTAATTTGACGTGATTACCGGAACTCAGCGATTACACTGGGCGCTGTGGTAGCGCTTCATTTAACAATTTAGAAAAATAAGTCATTCTTTACTGTGGGAACAATACTATCCGTTATCGGGCGCTGAAGAAATAGCGAAAGTTTCAAAAACTAAATTTCATTGACTTTCTAACGGTGTCAGTCCATTTCAGTTACAACAGTTGGGTCACATATTCGTACCAACATGTATTTAGCTACAATTTTCTCATATTACTAGGTTGCATCGCTTTTACCTATGAAACGATTGACTGTGGGACTTAATTGAACAAACTTTGGACTGTGACCTGATAAATGTGATAAAGGAGACAATTGGACTCCAAGAAATAACATTCTTCTTAATTTGACATGATTGCCGGAACTCAGCGATTACACTGGGCGCTGTGGTAGCGCTTCATTTAAAAACTTAGATTAATAATTCATTTTTTTACTGTGGGACCAAACCTAGCCCTCATCGCGCGCTGAAGAAATGGCGACAGTTTCAAAAACTGCATTTCATTGACTTTCTAACGGTGTCAGTCCGTTTGAGTTACAACGGTTGGGTCACATACTCGTACCAACATGTATTTAGCGATATTTTTTATAGTACTAGGTTGCATCGCTTTTAACAATGAAACGATTGACTGTGGGACTTAATTGAACTAACTTTGGACTGTGACCTGATAAATGTGATAAATGAGACAATTGGACTCCAAGAAATAACATTCTTCTTAATTTGACGTGATTGCTGGAACTCGGCGATTACACTGGGCGCTGTGGTAGCGCTTCATTTAACAATTTAGGAAAATAAGTCATTCTTTACTGTGGGACCAATCCTATCCGTTATCGGGCGCTGAAGAAATAGCGACAGTTTTAAAAACTAAATTTCATTGACTTTCTAACGGTGTCCCTCCATTTCAGTTACAACAGTTGGGTCACATATTCGTACCAACATGTATTTAGCGATATTTTTCTGATATTACTAGGTTGCATCGCTTTTAACTATGAAACGATTGACTGTGGGACTTAATTGAACAAACTTTGGACTGTGACCTGATAAATGTGATACATGAGACAATTGGACTCCAAGAAATAACATTCTTCTTAATTTGACGTGATTGCCGGTACTCGGCGATTACACTGGGCGCTGTGGTAGCGCTTCATTTAACAATTTAGGACAATAAGTCATTCTTTACTGTGGGACCAATCGTATCCGTTATCGGGCGCTAAAGAAATAGCGACAGTTTCAGAAACTACATTTCATTGACTTTCTAACGGTGTCAGTCCGTTTCAGTTACAACATTTGTGTCACATATTCGTACCAACATGTATTAAGCGATAATTTTCTCATATTACTAGGTTGCATCGCTTTTACCTATGAAACGATTGACTTTGGGACTTAATTGAACAAACTTTGGACTGTGACCTGATAAATGTGATAAAGGAGACAATTGGACTCCAAGAAATAACATTCTTCTTAATTTGACATGATTGCCGGAACTCAGCGATTACACTGGGCGCTGTGGTAGCGCTTCATTTAAAAACTTAGATTAATAATTCATTTTTTACTGTGGGACCAATCCTAGCCCTCATCGCGCGCTGAAGAAATGGCGACAGTTTCAAAAACTGCATTTCATTGACTTTCTAACGGTGTCAGTCCGTTTGAGTTACAACGGTTGGGTCACATACTCGTACCAACATGTATTTAGCGATATTTTTTATAGTACTAGGTTGCATCGCTTTTAACAATGAAACGATTGACTGTGGGACATAATTGCACTAACTTTGGACTGTGACCTGATAAATGTGATAAATGAGACAATTGGACTCCAAGAAATAACATTCTTCTTAATTTGACGTAATTGCTGGAACTCGGCGATTACACTGGGCGCTGTGGTAGCGCTTCATTTAACAATTTAGGAAAATAAGTCATTCTTTACTGTGGGACCAATCCTATCCGTTATCGGGCGCTGAAGAAATAGCGAAAGTTTTAAAAACTAAATTTCATTGACTTTCTAACGGTGTCCCTCCATTTCAGTTACAACAGTTGGGTCACATATTCGTACCAACATGTATTTAGCCATATTTTTCTGATATTACTAGGTTGCATCGCTTTTAACTATGAAACGATTGACTGTGGGACTTAATTGAACAAACTTTGGACTGTGACCTGATAAATGTGATACATGAGACAATTGGACTCGAAGAAATAACATTCTTCTTAATTTGACATGATTGCCGGAACTCAGCAATTACACTGGGCGCTGTGGTAGCGCTTCATTTAAAAACTTAGATTAATAAGTCATTTTTTACTGTGGGACCAATCCTAGCCCTTATCGCGCGCTGAAGAAATGGCGACAGTTTCAAAAACTGCATTTCATTGACTTTCTCACGGTGTCAGTCCGTTTGAGTTACAACGGTTGGGTCACATACACGTACCAACATGTATTTAGCGATATTTTTTGATAGTACTAGATTGCATCGGTTTTAACAATGAAACGATTGACTGTGGGACTTAATTGAACCAACTTTGGACTTTGACCTGATAAATGTGATAAATGAGACAATTGGATTCCAAGAAATAACATTCTTCTTAATTTGTCGTGATTGCCGGAACTCGGTTATTACACTGGGCGCTGTGGTAGCACTTCATTTAAAAATTTAGATTAATTAGTCATTTTTTACTGTCGGACCCATCCTAGCCGTTATCGCGCGCTGAAGAAATAGCGACAGTTTCAAAACCTGCATTTCATAGACTTTTTAACGTTGTCAGTCCATTTGAGTTACAACAGTTGGGTCACATAGTCGTACCAACATGTATTTAGCGATATTTTTCTGGTACTACTAGGTTGCATCGCCTTTAACAATGAAACGATTGACTGTGGGACTTAATTGAACTAACTTTGGACTGTGACCTGATAAATGTGATAAATGGGACAATTGGAGTCAAAGAAATAACATTCTTCTTAAATTGACGTGATTGCCGGAACTCAGCGATTACACTGGGCGCTGTGGTAGCGCTTCATTTAACAATTTAGAAAAATAAGTCATTCTTTACTGTGGGACCAATCCTCGCCGTCATCGCGCGCGGAAGAAATAGCGACAGTTTCAAAATCTACATTTCATTGACTTTCTAACGGTATCAATCCGCTTCAGTTACAACGGTTGCGTCACATATTCGTACCAACATGTATTTAGCGATATTTTTCTGATATTACTAGGTTGCATCGCTTTTAACTATGAAACGATTGACTGTGGGAGTTAATTGAACTAACTTTGGACTGTGACCTGATAAATGTGATAAATGAGACAATTGGAT
Organism: Hydractinia symbiolongicarpus; assembly: GCF_029227915.1. NCBI lineage: Eukaryota > Metazoa > Cnidaria > Hydrozoa > Anthoathecata > Hydractiniidae > Hydractinia > Hydractinia symbiolongicarpus. The sequence continues at coordinate 34,554,360 of NC_079878.1, read as the reverse complement.
TCCAAGAAATAACATTCTTCTTAATTTGACGTGATTGCCGGAACTCAGCGATTACACTGGGCGCTGTGGTAGCGCTTCATTTAAAAACTTAGATTAACAATTCATTTTTTACTGTGGGACCAATCCTAGCCCTCATCGCGCGCTGAAGAAATGGCGGCAGTTTCAAAAACTGCATTTCATTGACTTTGTAACGGTGTCAGTCCGTTTGAGTTACAACGGTTGGGTCACATATTCGTACCAACATGTATTTAGCGATAATTTTCTCATATTACTAGGTTGCATCGCTTTTACCTATGAAACGATTGACTGTGGGACTTAATTGAACTAACTTTGGACTGTGACCTGATAAATGTGATAAAGGAGACAATTGGACTTCAAGAAATAACATTCTTCTTAATTTGACATGATTGCAGGAACTCAGCGATTACGCTGGGCGCTGTGGTAGCGCTTCATTTAAAAACTTAGATTAACAATTCATTTTTTACTGTGGGACCAATCATAGCCCTCAACGCGCGCTGAAGAAATGGCGACAGTTTCAAAAACTGCATTTCATTGACTTTCTAACGGTGTCAGTCCGTTTGAGTTACAGCGGTTGGGTCACATACTCGTACCAACATGTATTTAGCGATATTTTTTATAGTACTAGGTTGCATCGCTTTAAACAATGAAACGATTGACTGTGGGACTTAATTGAACAAACTTTGGACTGTGACCTGATAAATGTGATAAATGAGACAATTGGACTCCAAGAAATAACATTCTTCTTAATTTGACGTGATTGCTGGAACTCGGCGATTACACTGGGCGCTGTGGTAGCGCTTCATTTAACAATTTAGGAAAATAAGTCATTCTTTACTGTGGGACCAATCCTATCCGTTATCGGGCGCTGAAGAAATAGCGACAGTTTTAAAAACTAAATTTCATTGACTTTCTAACGGTGTCCGTCCATTTCAGTTACAACAGTTGGGTCACATATTCGTACCAACATGTATTTAGCGATATTTTTCTGATATTACTAGGTTGCATCGCTTTTAACTATGAAACGATTGACTGTGGGACTTAATTGAACAAACTTTGGACTGTGACCTGATAAATGTGATAAATGAGACAATTGGCCTCCAAGAAATAACATTCTTCTTAATTTGACGTGATTGCCGGTACTTGGCGATTACACTGGGCGCTGTGGTAGCGCTTCATTTAACAATTTAGGAAAATAAGTCATTCTTTACTGTGGGACCAATCCTATCCGTTATGGGGCGCTAAAGAAATAGCGACAGTTTCAGAAACTACATTTCATTGACTTTCTAACGGTGTCAGTCCGCTTCAGTTACAACATTTGTGTCACATATTCGTACCAACATGTATTAAGTGATATTTTTCTGATAGTACTAGGTTGCATCTCTTTTAACTATGAAACGATTGACTGTGCGACTTAATTGAACAAACTTTGGACTGTGACTTGATATTTGTGGTAAAGGAGACAATTGGACTCCAAGAAATAACATTCTTCTTAATTTGACATGATTGCCGAAACTCAGCGATTACACTGGGCGCTGTGGTAGCGCTTCATTTAAAAATTTAGATTAATAAGTCATTTTTTACTGTGGGACCAATCCTAGCCGTTATCGTGTGCTGAAAAAATAGAGACAGTCTCAAGAACTGCATTTCATTGACTTTCTAACGGTGTCAGTCCGTTTGAGTTACAACGGTTGGGTCACATATTCGTACCAACATGTATTTAGCGATATTTTTTGATATTACTAGGTTGCATCGCTTTTGACATTGAAGCGATTGACTGCGGGACTTAACTAAACTAACTTTCGACTGTGACCTGATAAATGTGATAAATGAGACAATAGGACTCCAAGAAATAACATTCTTCTTAATTTGACGAGATTGCCGGAACTCAGCGATTACACTGGGCGCTGTGGTAGCGCTTCAATTAACAATTTAGAAAAATAAGTCATTCTTTACTGTGGGACCAATCCTATCCGTTATCGGGCGCTGAAGAAATAGCGACAGTTTCAAAAACTACATTTCATTGACTTTCTAACGGTGTCAGTCCGTTTCAGTTACAACAGTTGTGTCACATATTCGTACAAACATGTATTAAGCGATATTTTTCTGATATTACTAGGTTGCATCGCTTTTAACTATGAAACGATTGACTGTGGGACTTAATTGAACAAACTTTGAACTGTGACCTGATAAATGTGGTAAAGGAGGCAATTGGACTCCAAGAACTAACATTCTTCTTAGTTTGACATGAATGCCGGAACTCAGCGATTACACTGGGCGCTGTGGTAGTGCTTCATCTAAAAATTTAGATAAATAAGTCGTTCTTTAATGTGGGACGAATCCTCTCCGTTATCGTGAGCTAAACAAATAGCCATAGTTTTAAAAACTACATTTCATTGACTTTGTTACGGTTTCATTCCGTTTGAGTTACATCAGTTGGGTCACGTATTCGTACCAACATGTATTTAGCGATATTTTTATCATATTACTAGATTGCATCGCTTTTAACAGTGAAACGATTGACTGTGGGACTTAATTGAACAAACTTTGGACTGTGACCTGATAAATGTGAAAAAGGAGACAATTGAACTCCAAGAAATAACATTATTCTTAATTTGACAAGATTGCCGGAACTCAGCAATTACACTGGGCGCTGTGGTAGCGCTTCGTTTAAAAACTTAGATTAATAATTCATTTTTTAATGTGGGACCAATCCTATCCGTTATCGGGCGCTGGAGAAGTAGCGACAGTTTCAAAAACTATATTTTTTATTGACTTTCTAACGGTGTCAGTCAGTTTCAGTTACAACAGTTGGGTCACATATTCGTACCAACATGTATTTAGCGATATTTTTCTGATATTACTAGGTTGCATCGCTTTTAACTATGTAACGATTGACTGTGGGACTTAATTGAACAAAATTTGGACTGTGACCTGATAAATGTGAAAAACGAGACAATTGGACTCCAAGAAATAACATTCTTCTTAATTTGACATGATTGCCGGAACTCAGCAATTACACTGGGCGCTGTGGTAGCGCTTCGTTTAAAAACTTAGATTAATAAGTCATTTTTTACTGTGGGACCAATCCTAGCCCTAATCGCGCGCTGAAGAAATGGCGACAGTTTCAAAAACTGCATTTCATTGACTTTCTAACGGTGTCAGTCCGTTTGAGTTACAACGGTTGGGTCACATACTCATACCAACATGTATTTAGCGATATTTTTTATAGTACTAGGTTGCATCGCTTTTAACAATGAAACGATTGACTGTGGGATTTAGTTGAACTAACTTTGGACTGTGACCTGATAAATGTGATAAAGGAGTCAATTGGACTCGAAGAAATAACATTCTTCTTAATTTGACATGATTGCCGGAACTCAGCAATTACACTGGGCGCTGTGGTAGCGCTTCATTTAAAAACTTAGATTAATAAGTCATTTTTTACTGTGGGACCAATCCTAGCCCTTATCGCGCGCTGAAGAAATGGCAACAGTTTCAAAAACTGCATTTCATTGACTTTCTAACGGTGTCCCTCCATTTCAGTTACAACAGTTGGGTCACATATTCGTACCAACATGTATTTAGCGATATTTTTCTGATATTACTAGGTTGCATCGCTTTTAACTATGAAACGATTGACTGTGGGACTTAATTGAACAAACTTTGGACTGTGACCTGATAAATGTGATACATGAGACAATTGGACTCCAAGAAATAACATTCTTCTTAATTTGACGTGATTGCCGGTACTCGGCGATTACACTGGGCGCTGTGGTAGCGCTTCATTTAACAATTTAGGACAATAAGTCATTCTTTACTGTGGGACCAATCGTATCCGTTATCGGGCGCTAAAGAAATAGCGACAGTTTCAGAAACTACATTTCATTGACTTTCTAACGGTGTCAGTCCGTTTCAGTTACAACATTTGTGTCACATATTCGTACCAACATGTATTAAGCGATAATTTTCTCATATTACTAGGTTGCATCGCTTTTACCTATGAAACGATTGACTTTGGGACTTAATTGAACAAACTTTGGACTGTGACCTGATAAATGTGATAAAGGAGACAATTGGACTCCAAGAAATAACATTCTTCTTAATTTGACATGATTGCCGGAACTCAGCGATTACACTGGGCGCTGTGGTAGCGCTTCATTTAAAAACTTAGATTAATAATTCATTTTTTACTGTGGGACCAATCCTAGCCCTCATCGCGCGCTGAAGAAATGGCGACAGTTTCAAAAACTGCATTTCATTGACTTTCTAACGGTGTCAGTCCGTTTGAGTTACAACGGTTGGGTCACATACTCGTACCAACATGTATTTAGCGATATTTTTTATAGTACTAGGTTGCATCGCTTTTAACAATGAAACGATTGACTGTGGGACATAATTGCACTAACTTTGGACTGTGACCTGATAAATGTGATAAATGAGACAATTGGACTCCAAGAAATAACATTCTTCTTAATTTGACGTAATTGCTGGAACTCGGCGATTACACTGGGCGCTGTGGTAGCGCTTCATTTAACAATTTAGGAAAATAAGTCATTCTTTACTGTGGGACCAATCCTATCCGTTATCGGGCGCTGAAGAAATAGCGAAAGTTTTAAAAACTAAATTTCATTGACTTTCTAACGGTGTCCCTCCATTTCAGTTACAACAGTTGGGTCACATATTCGTACCAACATGTATTTAGCCATATTTTTCTGATATTACTAGGTTGCATCGCTTTTAACTATGAAACGATTGACTGTGGGACTTAATTGAACAAACTTTGGACTGTGACCTGATAAATGTGATACATGAGACAATTGGACTCCAAGAAATAACATTCTTCTTAATTTGACGTGATTGCCGGTACTCGGCGATTACACTGGGCGCTGTGGTAGCGCTTCATTTAACAATTTAGGACAATAAGTCATTCTTTACTGTGGGACCAATCCTATCCGTTATCAGGCGCTAAAGAAACAGCGACAGTTTCAGAAACTACATTTCATTGACTTTCTAACGGTGTCAGTCCGTTTCAGTTACAACATTTGTGTCACATATTCGTACCAACATGTATTAAGCGATATTTTTCTGATAGTACTAGGTTGCATCTCTTTTAACTATGAAACGATTGACTGTGGGACTTAATTGAACAAACTTTGGACTGTGACCTGATATTTGTGGTAAAGCAGACAATTGGACTCGAAGAAATAACATTCTTCTTAATTTGACATGATTGCCGGAACTCAGCAATTACACTGGGCGCTGTGGTAGCGCTTCATTTAAAAACTTAGATTAATAAGTCATTTTTTACTGTGGGACCAATCCTAGCCCTTATCGCGCGCTGAAGAAATGGCGACAGTTTCAAAAACTGCATTTCATTGACTTTCTCACGGTGTCAGTCCGTTTGAGTTACAACGGTTGGGTCACATACACGTACCAACATGTATTTAGCGATATTTTTTGATAGTACTAGATTGCATCGGTTTTAACAATGAAACGATTGACTGTGGGACTTAATTGAACCAACTTTGGACTTTGACCTGATAAATGTGATAAATGAGACAATTGGATTCCAAGAAATAACATTCTTCTTAATTTGTCGTGATTGCCGGAACTCGGTTATTACACTGGGCGCTGTGGTAGCACTTTATTTAAAAATTTAGATTAATTAGTCATTTTTTACTGTCGGACCCATCCTAGCCGTTATCGCGCGCTGAAGAAATAGCGACAGTTTCAAAACCTGCATTTCATAGACTTTTTAACGTTGTCAGTCCATTTGAGTTACAACAGTTGGGTCACATAGTCGTACCAACATGTATTTAGCGATATTTTTCTGGTACTACTAGGTTGCATCGCCTTTAACAATGAAACGATTGACTGTGGGACTTAATTGAACTAACTTTGGACTGTGACCTGATAAATGTGATAAATGGGACAATTGGAGTCAAAGAAATAACATTCTTCTTAAATTGACGTGATTGCCGGAACTCAGCGATTACACTGGGCGCTGTGGTAGCGCTTCATTTAACAATTTAGAAAAATAAGTCATTCTTTACTGTGGGACCAATCCTCGCCGTCATCGCGCGCGGAAGAAATAGCGACAGTTTCAAAATCTACATTTCATTGACTTTCTAACGGTATCAATCCGCTTCAGTTACAACGGTTGCGTCACATATTCGTACCAACATGTATTTAGCGATATTTTTCTGATATTACTAGGTTGCATCGCTTTTAACTATGAAACGATTGACTGTGGGAGTTAATTGAACTAACTTTGGACTGTGACCTGATAAATGTGATAAATGAGACAATTGGATTCCAAGAAATAACATTCTTCTTAATTTGACGTGATTGCCGGAACTCAGCGATTACACTGGGCGCTGTGGTAGCGCTTCATTTAAAAACTTAGATTAACAATTCATTTTTTACTGTGGGACCAATCCTAGCCCTCATCGCGCGCTGAAGAAATGGCGGCAGTTTCAAAAACTGCATTTCATTGACTTTGTAACGGTGTCAGTCCGTTTGAGTTACAACGGTTGGGTCACATATTCGTACCAACATGTATTTAGCGATAATTTTCTCATATTACTAGGTTGCATCGCTTTTACCTATGAAACGATTGACTGTGGGACTTAATTGAACTAACTTTGGACTGTGACCTGATAAATGTGATAAAGGAGACAATTGGACTTCAAGAAATAACATTCTTCTTAATTTGACATGATTGCAGGAACTCAGCGATTACGCTGGGCGCTGTGGTAGCGCTTCATTTAAAAACTTAGATTAACAATTCATTTTTTACTGTGGGACCAATCATAGCCCTCAACGCGCGCTGAAGAAATGGCGACAGTTTCAAAAACTGCATTTCATTGACTTTCTAACGGTGTCAGTCCGTTTGAGTTACAGCGGTTGGGTCACATACTCGTACCAACATGTATTTAGCGATATTTTTTATAGTACTAGGTTGCATCGCTTTAAACAATGAAACGATTGACTGTGGGACTTAATTGAACAAACTTTGGACTGTGACCTGATAAATGTGATAAATGAGACAATTGGACTCCAAGAAATAACATTCTTCTTAATTTGACGTGATTGCTGGAACTCGGCGATTACACTGGGCGCTGTGGTAGCGCTTCATTTAACAATTTAGGAAAATAAGTCATTCTTTACTGTGGGACCAATCCTATCCGTTATCGGGCGCTGAAGAAATAGCGACAGTTTTAAAAACTAAATTTCATTGACTTTCTAACGGTGTCCGTCCATTTCAGTTACAACAGTTGGGTCACATATTCGTACCAACATGTATTTAGCGATATTTTTCTGATATTACTAGGTTGCATCGCTTTTAACTATGAAACGATTGACTGTGGGACTTAATTGAACAAACTTTGGACTGTGACCTGATAAATGTGATAAATGAGACAATTGGCCTCCAAGAAATAACATTCTTCTTAATTTGACGTGATTGCCGGTACTTGGCGATTACACTGGGCGCTGTGGTAGCGCTTCATTTAACAATTTAGGAAAATAAGTCATTCTTTACTGTGGGACCAATCCTATCCGTTATGGGGCGCTAAAGAAATAGCGACAGTTTCAGAAACTACATTTCATTGACTTTCTAACGGTGTCAGTCCGCTTCAGTTACAACATTTGTGTCACATATTCGTACCAACATGTATTAAGTGATATTTTTCTGATAGTACTAGGTTGCATCTCTTTTAACTATGAAACGATTGACTGTGCGACTTAATTGAACAAACTTTGGACTGTGACTTGATATTTGTGGTAAAGGAGACAATTGGACTCCAAGAAATAACATTCTTCTTAATTTGACATGATTGCCGAAACTCAGCGATTACACTGGGCGCTGTGGTAGCGCTTCATTTAAAAATTTAGATTAATAAGTCATTTTTTACTGTGGGACCAATCCTAGCCGTTATCGTGTGCTGAAAAAATAGAGACAGTCTCAAGAACTGCATTTCATTGACTTTCTAACGGTGTCAGTCCGTTTGAGTTACAACGGTTGGGTCACATATTCGTACCAACATGTATTTAGCGATATTTTTTGATATTACTAGGTTGCATCGCTTTTGACATTGAAGCGATTGACTGCGGGACTTAACTAAACTAACTTTCGACTGTGACCTGATAAATGTGATAAATGAGACAATAGGACTCCAAGAAATAACATTCTTCTTAATTTGACGAGATTGCCGGAACTCAGCGATTACACTGGGCGCTGTGGTAGCGCTTCAATTAACAATTTAGAAAAATAAGTCATTCTTTACTGTGGGACCAATCCTATCCGTTATCGGGCGCTGAAGAAATAGCGACAGTTTCAAAAACTACATTTCATTGACTTTCTAACGGTGTCAGTCCGTTTCAGTTACAACAGTTGTGTCACATATTCGTACAAACATGTATTAAGCGATATTTTTCTGATATTACTAGGTTGCATCGCTTTTAACTATGAAACGATTGACTGTGGGACTTAATTGAACAAACTTTGAACTGTGACCTGATAAATGTGGTAAAGGAGGCAATTGGACTCCAAGAACTAACATTCTTCTTAGTTTGACATGAATGCCGGAACTCAGCGATTACACTGGGCGCTGTGGTAGTGCTTCATCTAAAAATTTAGATAAATAAGTCGTTCTTTAATGTGGGACGAATCCTCTCCGTTATCGTGAGCTAAACAAATAGCCATAGTTTTAAAAACTACATTTCATTGACTTTGTTACGGTTTCATTCCGTTTGAGTTACATCAGTTGGGTCACGTATTCGTACCAACATGTATTTAGCGATATTTTTATCATATTACTAGATTGCATCGCTTTTAACAGTGAAACGATTGACTGTGGGACTTAATTGAACAAACTTTGGATTGTGACCTGATAAATGTGAAAAAGGAGACAATTGAACTCCAAGAAATAACATTATTCTTAATTTGACAAGATTGCCGGAACTCAGCAATTACACTGGGCGCTGTGGTAGCGCTTCGTTTAAAAACTTAGATTAATAATTCATTTTTTAATGTGGGACCAATCCTATCCGTTATCGGGCGCTGGAGAAGTAGCGACAGTTTCAAAAACTATATTTTTTATTGACTTTCTAACGGTGTCAGTCAGTTTCAGTTACAACAGTTGGGTCACATATTCGTACCAACATGTATTTAGCGATATTTTTCTGATATTACTAGGTTGCATCGCTTTTAACTATGTAACGATTGACTGTGGGACTTAATTGAACAAAATTTGGACTGTGACCTGATAAATGTGAAAAACGAGACAATTGGACTCCAAGAAATAACATTCTTCTTAATTTGACATGATTGCCGGAACTCAGCAATTACCCTGGGCGCTGTGGTAGCGCTTCGTTTAAAAACTTAGATTAATAAGTCATTTTTTACTGTGGGACCAATCCTAGCCCTAATCGCGCGCTGAAGAAATGGCGACAGTTTCAAAAACTGCATTTCATTGACTTTCTAACGGTGTCAGTCCGTTTGAGTTACAACGGTTGGGTCACATACTCATACCAACATGTATTTAGCGATATTTTTTATAGTACTAGGTTGCATCGCTTTTAACAATGAAACGATTGACTGTGGGATTTAGTTGAACTAACTTTGGACTGTGACCTGATAAATGTGATAAAGGAGTCAATTGGACTCGAAGAAATAACATTCTTCTTAATTTGACATGATTGCCGGAACTCAGCAATTACACTGGGCGCTGTGGTAGCGCTTCATTTAAAAACTTAGATTAATAAGTCATTTTTTACTGTGGGACCAATCCTAGCCCTTATCGCGCGCTGAAGAAATGGCAACAGTTTCAAAAACTGCATTTCATTGACTTTCTAACGGTGTCAGTCCGTTTGAGTTACAACGGTTGGGTCACATACTCGTACCAACATGTATTTATCGATATTTTTTGATAGTACTAGATTGCATCGGTTTTAACAATGAAACGATTGACTGTGGGACTTAATTGAACTAACTTTGGACTGTGACCTGATAAATATGATAAATGAGACAATTGGATTCCAAGAAATAACATTCTTCTTAATTTGTCGTGATTGCCGGAACTCTGTTAATACACTGGGCGCTGTGGTAGCACTTCATTTAAAAATTTAGGTTAATTAGTCATTTTTTACTGTCGGACCCATCCTAGCCGTTATCGCGCGCTGAAGAAATAGCGACAGTTTCAAAACCTGCATTTCATAGGCTTTTTAACGTTGTCAGTCCATTTGAGTTACAATAGTTGGGTCACATATTCGTACCAACATGTATTTAGCGATATTTTTCTGATATTACTAGGTTGCATCGCCTTTAACAATGAAACGATTGACTGTGGGGCTTAATTGAACTAACTTTGGACTGTGACCTGATAAATGTGATAAATGGGACAATTGGAGTCAAAGAAATAACATTCTTCTTAAATTGACGTGATTGCCGGAACTCAGCGATTACACTGGGCGCTGTGGTAGCGCTTCATTTAACAATTTAGAAAAATAAGTCATTCTTTACTGTGGGACCAATCCTTGCTGTTATCGCGCGCTGAAGAAATAGCGACAGTTTCAAAATCTACATTTCATTGACTTTCTAACGGTATCAATCCGCTTCAGTTACAACGGTTGCGTCACATATTCGTACCAACATGTATTTAGCGATATTTTTCTGATATTACTAGGTTGCATCGCTTTTAACTATGAAATGATTGACTGTGGGACTTAATTGAACTAACTTTGGACTGTGACCTGATAAATGTGATAAATGAGACAATTGCATTCCAAGAAATAACATTCTTCTTAATTTGACGTGATTGCCGGAACTCGGTTATTACACTGGGCGCTGTGGTAGCACTTCATTTAAAAATTTAGATTAATTAGTCATTTTTTACTGTCGGACCCATCCTAGCCGTTATCGCGCGCTGAAAAAAAAGCGACAGTTTCAAAACCTGCATTTCATTGACTTTTTAACGTTGTCAGTCCATTTGAGTTACAACAGTTGGGTCACATATTCGTACCAACATGTATTTAGCGATATTTTTTTGATATTGGTAGGTTGCATCGGTTTTAACAATGAAACGATTGACTGTGGGACTTAATGGAACTAACTTTGGACTGTGACCTGATAAATGGGATAATTGAGACAATTGGATTCCAAGAAATAACAATTGTCTTAATTTGACGTGATTGCCGGAACTCAGCGATTACACTGGGCGCTATGGTAGCGCTTCATTTAACAATTTAGAAAAATAAGTCATTCTTTACTGTGGGAACAATACTATCCGTTATCGGGCGCTGAAGAAATAGCGAAAGTTTCAAAAACTAAATTTCATTGACTTTCTAACGGTGTCAGTCCATTTCAGTTACAACAGTTGGGTCACATATTCGTACCAACATGTATTTAGCGATAATTTTCTCATATTACTAGGTTGCATCGCTTTTACCTATGAAACGATTGACTGTGGGACTTAATTGAACAAACTTTGGACTGTGACCTGATAAATGTGATAAAGGAGACAATTGGACTCCAAGAAATAACATTCTTCTTAATTTGACATGATTGCCGGAACTCAGCGATTACACTGGGCGCTGTGGTAGCGCTTCATTTAAAAACTTAGATTAATAATTCATTTTTTACTGTAGGACCAAACCTAGCCCTCATCGCGCGCTGAAGAAATGGCGACAGTTTCAAAAACTGCATTTCATTGACTTTCTAACGGTGTCAGTCCGTTTGAGTTACAACGGTTGGGTCACATACTCGTACCAACATGTATTTAGCGATATTTTTTATAGTACTAGGTTGCATCGCTTTTAACAATGAAACGATTGACTGTGGAACTTAATTGAACTAACTTTGGACTGTGACCTGATAAATGTGATAAATGAGACAATTGGACTCCAAGAAATAACATTCTTCTTAATTTGACGTGATTGCTTGAACTCGGCGATTACACTGGGCGCTGTGGTAGCGCTTCATTTAACAATTTAGGAAAATAAGTCATTCTTTACTGTGGGACCAATCCTATCCGTTATCGGGCGCTGAAGAAATAGCGACAGTTTTAAAAACTAAATCTCATTGACTTTCTAACGGTGTCCCTCCATTTCAGTTACAACAGTTGGGTCACATATTCGTACCAACATGTATTTAGCGATATTTTTCTGATATTACTAGGTTGCATCGCTTTTAACTATGAAACGATTGACTGTGGGACTTAATTGAACAAACTTTGGACTGTGACCTGATAAATGTGATACATGAGACAATTGGACTCCAAGAAATAACATTCTTCTTAATTTGACGTGATTGCCGGTACTCGGCGATTACACTGGGCGCTGTGGTAGCGCTTCATTTAACAATTTAGGACAATAAGTCATTCTTTACTGTGGGACCAATCCTATCCGTTATCGGGCGCTAAAGAAATAGCGACAGTTTCAGTAACTACATTTCATTGACTTTCTAACGGTGTCAGTCCGTTTCAGTTACAACATTTGTGTCACATATTCGTACCAACATGTATTAAGCGATAATTTTCTCATATTACTAGGTTGCATCGCTTTTACCTATGAAACGATTGACTGTGGGACTTAATTGAACAAACTTTGGACTGTGACCTGATAAATGTGATAAAGGAGACAATTGGACTCCAAGAAATAACATTCTTCTTAATTTGACATGATTGCCGGAACTCAGCGATTACACTGGGCGCTGTGGTAGCGCTTCATTTAAAAACTTAGATTAATAATTCATTTTTACTGTGGGACCAATCCTAGCCCTCATCGCGCGCTGAAGAAATGGCGACAGTTTCAAAAACTGCATTTCATTGACTTTCTAACGGTGTCAGTCCGTTTGAGTTACAACGGTTGGGTCACATACTCGTACCAACATGTATTTAGCGTTATTTTTTATAGTACTAGGTTGCATCGCTTTTAACAATAAAACGATTGACTGTGGGACTTAATTGCACTAACTTTGGACTGTGACCTGATAAATGTGATAAATGAGACAATTGGACTCCAAGAAATAACATTCTTCTTAATTTGACGTGATTGCTGGAACTCGGCGATTACACTGGGCGCTGTGGTAGCGTTTCATTTAACAATTTAGGAAAATAAGTCATTCTTTACTGTGGGACCAATCCTATCCGTTATCGGGCGCTGAAGAAATAGCGACAGTTTTAAAAACTAAATTTCATTGACTTTCTAACGGTGTCCCTCCATTTCAGTTACAACATTTGTGTCACATATTCGTACCAACATGTATTTAGCGATATTTTTCTGATATTACTAGGTTGCATCGCTTTTAACTATGAAACGATTGACTGTGGGACTTAATTGAACAAACTTTGGACTGTGACCTGATAAATGTGATACATGAGACAATTGGACTCCAAGAAATAACATTCTTCTTACTTTGACATGATTGCCGGAACTCAGCGATTACACTGGGCGCTGTGGTAGCGCTTTATTTAAAAACTTAGATTAATAATTCATTTTTTACTGTGGGACCAATCCTAGCCCTCATCGCGCACTGAAGAAATGGCGACAGTTTCAAAAACTGCATTTCATTGACTTTCTAACGGTGTCAGTCCGTTTGAGTTACAACATTTGTGTCACATATTCGTACCAACATGTATTAAGCGATAATTTTCTCATATTACTAGGTTGCATCGCTTTTACCTATGAAACGATTGACTGTGGGACTTAATTGAACAAACTTTGGACTGTGACCTGATAAATGTGATAAAGGAGACAATTGGACTCCAAGAAATAACATTCTTCTTAATTTGACATGATTGCCGGAACTCAGCGATTACACTGGGCGCTGTGGTAGTGCTTCATTTAAAAACTTAGATTAATAATTCATTTTTTACTGTGGGACCAATCCTAGCCCTCATCGCGCGCTGAAGAAATGGCGACAGTTTCAAAAACTGCATTTCATTGACTTTCTAACGGTGTCAGTCCGTTTGAGTTACAACGGTTGGGTCACATACTCGTACCAACATGTATTTAGCGATATTTTTTATAGTACTAGGTTGCATCGCTTTTAACAATGAAACGATTGACTGTGGGACTTAATTGCACTAACTTTGGACTGTGACCTGATAAATGTGATAAATGAGACAATTGGACTCCAAGAAATAACATTCTTCTTAATTTGACGTAATTGCTGGAACTCGGCGATCACACTGGGCGCTGTGGTAGCGCTACATTTAACAATTTAGGAAAATAAGTCATTCTTTACTGTGGGACCAATCCTATCCGTTATCGGGCGCTGAAGAAATAGCGACAGTTTTAAAAACTAAATTTCATTGACTTTCTAACGGTGTCCCTCCATTTCAGTTACAACAGTTGGGTCACATATTCGTACCAACATGTATTTAGCGATATTTTTCTGATATTACTAGGTTGCATCGCTTTTAACTATGAAACGATTGACTGTGGGGCTTAATTGAACAAACTTTGGACTGTGACCTGATAAATGTGATACATGAGACAATTGGACTCCAAGAAATAACATTCTTCTTATTTTGACGTGATTGCCGGTACTCGGCGATTACACTGGGCGCTGTGGTAGCGGTTCATTTAACAATTTAGGACAATAAGTCATTCTTTACTGTGGGACCAATCCTATCCGTTATCAGGCGCTAAGGAAATAGCGACAGTTTCAGAAACTACATTTCATTGACTTTCTAACGGTGTCAGTCCGTTTCAGTTACAACATTTGTGTCACATATTCGTACCAACATGTATTAAGCGATATTTTTCTGATAGTACTAGGTTGCATCTCTTTTAATTATGAAACGATTGACTGTGGGACTTAATTGAACAAACTTTGGACTGTGACCTGATATTTGTGGTAAAGGAGACAATTGGACTCCAAGAAATAACATTCTTCTTAATTTGATATGATTGCCGACACTCAGCGATTACACTTGGCGCTGTGGTAGCGCTCCATTTAAAAATTTAGATTAATAAGTCATTTTTTACTGTGGGACCAATCCTAGCCGTTATCGTGTGCTGAAAAAATAGAGACAGTCTCAAGAACTGCATTTCATTGACTTTCTAACGGTGTCAGTCCGTTTGAGTTACAACGGTTGGGTCACATATTCGTACCAACCTGTATTTAGCGATATTTTTTGATATTACTAGGTTGCATCGTTCTTAACAGTGAAACGATTGACTGTGGGACTTAATTGAACAAACTTTGGACTGTGACCTAATAAATGTGATAAATGAGAAAATCGGACTCCAAGAAATAACATTCTTCTTAATTTGACATGATTGCCGGAACTCAGCGATTACACTGGGCGCTGTGGTAGCGCTTCATTTAAAAACTTAGATTAATAATTCAATTTTTAATGTGGGACAAATCCTATCCGTTATCGGGCGCTGAAGAAGTAGCGACAGTTTCAAAAACTATATTTTTTTATGACTTTCTAACGGTGTCAGTCAGTTTCAGTTACAACAGTTGGGTCACATATTCGTACCAACATGTATTTAGCAATATTTTTCTGATATTACTAGGTTGCATCGCTTTTAACTATGAAACCATTGACTGTGGGACTTAATTGAACAAACTTTGGACTGTGACCTGATAAATGTGATAAATGAGACAATTGGACTCCAAGAAATAACATTCTTCTTAATTTGACGTGATTGCCGGAACTCGGCGATTACACTGGGCGCTGTGGTAGCGCTTCATTTAACAATTTAGAAAAATAAGTCATTCTTTACTGTGGGACCAATCCTATCCGTTATCGGGCGCTGAAGAAATAGCGACAGTTTCAAAAACTAAATTTCATTGACTTTCTAACGGTGTCAGTCCGTTTCAGTTACAACAGTTAAGTCACATATTCGTACCAACATGTATTTACCGATAATTTTCTCAAATTACTAGGTTGCATCGCTTTAAACTATGAAACGATTGACTGTGGGACTTAATTGAACAAACTTTGGACTGTGACCTGATAAATGTGATAAAGGAGAGAATTGGACTCCAAGAAATAACATTCTTCTTCATTTTACGTGATTGCCGGAACTCGGCGATTGCACTGGGCGCTGTGGTAGCGCTTCATTTAACAATTTAGAAAAATAAGTCATTCTTTACTGTGGCACCAATCCTATCCGTTATCGGGCGCTGAAGAAATAGCGACAGTTTCAAAAACTAAATTTCATTGACTTTCTAACGGTGTCAGTCCAATTCAGTTACAACAGTTGGGTGACATATTCGTACCAACATGTATTCAGCGATATTTTTCTGATATTACTAGGTTGCATCACTTTGAACTATGAAACGATTGACTGTGGGACTTAATTAAACAAACTTTGGACTGTGACCTGATAAATGTGATAAAGGAGACAATTGGACTCCAAGAAATAACATTCTTCTTAATTTGACATGATTGCCGGAACTCAGAAATTACACTGGGCGTTGTGGTAGCGCTTCATCTTAAAACTTAGATTAATAAGTCATTTTTTACTGTGGGACCAATCCTAGCCCTTATCGCGCGCTGAAGAAATGGCGACAGTTTCAAAAACTGCATTTCATTGACTTTCTAACGGCGTCAGGCCGTTTGAGTTACAACGCTTGGGTCACATACTCGTACCAACATGTATTTAGCGATATTTTTTGATAGTACTAGATTGCATCGGTTTTAACAATGAAACGATTTACTGTGGGACTTAATTGAACTAACTTTGGACTGTGACCTGATAAATGTGATAAATGAGACAATTGGATTCCAAGAAATAACATTCTTCTTAATTTGTCGTGATTGCCGGAACTCAGTTATTACACTGGGCGCTGTGGTAGCACTTCATTTAAAAATTTAGATTAATTAGTCATTTTTTACTGTCGGACCCATCCTAACCGTTATCGCACGCTGAAGAAATAGCGACAGTTTCAAAACCTGCATTTCATAGACTTTTTAACGTTGTCAGTCCATTTCAGTTACAACAGTTGGGTCACATATTCGTACCAACTTGTATTTAGCGATATTTTTCTGATATTACTAGGTTGCATCGCCTTTAACAATGAAACGATTGACTGTGGGACTTAATTGAACAAACTTTGGACTGTGACCTGATAAATGTGATAAAGGAGAGAATTGGACTCCAAGAAATAACATTCTTCTTCATTTTACGTGATTGCCGGAACTCGGCGATTGCACTGGGCGCTGTGGTAGCGCTTGATTTAACAATTTAGAAAAATAAGTCATTCTTTACTGTGGCACCAATCCTATCCGTTATCGGGCGCTGAAGAAATAGCGACAGTTTCAAAAACTAAATTTCATTGACTTTCTAACGGTGTCAGTCCAATTCAGTTACAACAGTTGGGTGACATATTCGTACCAACATGTATTCAGCGATATTTTTCTGATATTACTAGGTTGCATCACTTTTAACTATGAAACGATTGACTGTGGGACTTAATTAAACAAACTTTGGACTGTGACCTTATAAATGTGATAAAGGAGACAATTGGACTCCAAGAAATAACATTCTTCTTAATTTGACATGATTGCTGGAACTCAGCAATTACACTTGGCGCTGGGGTAGCGCTTCATCTAAAAACTTAGATTAATAAGTCATTTTTTACTGTGGGACCAATCCTAGCCCTTATCGCGCGCTGAAGAAATGGTGACAGTTTCAAAAACTTCATTTCATTGACTTTCTAACGGTGTCAGGCCGTTTTAGTTACAACGCTTGGGTCACATACTCGTACCAACATGTATTTAGCGATATTTTTTGATAGTACTAGATTGCATCGGTTTTAACAATGAAACGATTGACTGTGGGACTTAATGGAACTAACTTTGGACTGTGACCTGATAAATGTGATAAATGAGACAATTGGATTCCAAGAAATAACATTCTTCTTAATTTGGCGTGATTGCTGGAACTCGGTTATTACACAGGGCGCTGTGGTAGCACTTCATTTAAAAATTTAGATTAATTAGTCATTTTTTACTGTCGGACCCATCCTATCCGTTATCGCACGCTGAAGAAATAGCGACAGTTTCAAAACCTGCATTTCATAGACTTTTTAACGTTGTCAGTCCATTTGAGTTACAACAGTTGGGTCACATATTCGTACCAACATGTATTTAGCGATATTTTTTTGATATTGGTAGGTGGCATCGGTTTTAACAATGAAACGATTGACTGTGGGACTTAATAGAACTAACTTTGGACTGTGACCTGATAAATGTGATAATTGAGACAATTGGATTCCAAGAAATAAAATTCGTCTTAATTTGACGTGATTCCCGGAACTCAGCGATTACACTGGGCGCTGTGGTAGCGCTTCATTTAACAATTTACAAAAATAAGTCATTCTTTACTGTGGGACCAATACTATCAGTTATCGGGCGCTGAAGAAATAGCGACAGTTTCAAAAACTAAATTTCATTGACTTTCTAACGGTGTCAGTCCATTTCAGTTACAACACTTCGGTCACATATTCGTACCAACTTCTATTTAGCGATATTTTTCTGATATTACTAGGTTGCATCGCCTTTAACAATGAAACGATTGACTGTGGGACTTAATTGAACTAACTTTGGACTGTGACCTGATAAATGTGATAAATGGGACAATTGGAGTTAAAGAAATAACATTCTTCTTAAATTGACGTGATTGCCGGACCTCAGCGATTACACTGGGCGCTGTGGTAGCGCTTCATTTAACAATTTAGAAAAATAAGTCATTCTTTACTGTGGGACCAATCCTCGCCGTTATCGCGCGCTGAAGAAATAGCGACAGTTTCAAAATCTACATTTCATTGACTTTCTAACGGTATCAATACGCTTCAGTTACAACGGTTGCGTCACATATTCGTACCAACATGTATTTAGCGATATTTTTCTGATATTACTAGGTTGCCTCGCTTTTAACTATGAAACGATTGACTGTGGGACTTAATTGAACTAACTTTGGACTGTGACCTGATAAATGTGATAAATGAGACAATTGGATTCCAAGAAATAACATTCTTCTTAATTTGAAGTGATTGCCGGAACTCGGTTCTTACACTGGGCGCTGTGGTAGCACTTCATTTAAAAATTTAGATTAATTAGTCATTTTTTACTGTCGGACCCATCCTAGCCGTTATCGCACGCTGAAGAAAAAGCGACAGTTTCAAAACCTGCATTTCATTGACTTTTTAACGTTGTCAGTCCATTTGAGTTACAACAGTTGGGTCACATATTCGTACCAACATGTATTTAGCGATATTTTTTTGATATTACTAGGTTGCATCGCTTTTACCTATGAAACGATTGACAGTGGGACTTAATTGAACAAACTTTGGACTGTGACCTGATAAATGTGATAAAGGAGACAATTGGACTCCAAGAAATAACATTCTTCTTAATTTGACATGATTGCCGGAACTCAGCGATTTCACTGGGCGCTGTGGTAGCGCTTCATTTAAAAACTTAGATTAATAATTCATTTTTTACTGTGGGACCAATCCTAGCCCTCATCGCGCGCTGAAGAAATGGCGACAGTTTCAAAAACTGCATTTCATTGACTTTCTAACGGTGTCAGTCCGTTTGAGTTACAACGGTTGGGTCACATACTCGTACCAACATGTATTTAGCGATATTTTTTATAGTACTAGGTTGCATCGCTTTTAACAATGAAACGATTGACTGTGGGACTTAATTGAACTAACTTTGGACTGTGACCTGATAAATGTGATAAATGAGACAATTGGACTCCAAGAAGTAACATTCTTCTTAATTTGACGTGATTGCTGGAACTCGGCGATTACACTGGGCGCTGTGGTAGCGCTTCATTTAACAATTTAGAAAAATAAGTCATTCTTTACTGTGGGACCAATACTATCAGTTATCGGGCGCTGAAGAAATAGCGACAGTTTCAAAAACTAAATTTCATTGACTTTCTAACGGTGTCAGTCCATTTCAGTTACAACACTTTGGTCACATATTCGTACCAACTTGTATTTAGCGATATTTTTCTGATATTACTAGGTTGCTTTGCCTTTAACAATGAAACGATTGACTGTGGGACTTAATTGAACTAACTTTGGACTGTGACCTGATAAATGTGATAAATGGGACAATTGGAGTTAAAGAAATGACGTTCTTCTTAAATTGACGTGATTGCCGGAACTCAGCGATTACACTGGGCGCTGTGGTAGCGCTTCATTTAACAATTTAGAAAAATAAGTCATTCTTTACTGTGGGACCAATCCTCGCCGTTATCGCGCGCTGAAGAAATAGCGACAGTTTCAAAATCTACATTTCATTGACTTTCTAACGGTATCAATACGCTTCAGTTACAACGGTTGCGTCACATATTCGTACCAACATGTATTTAGCGATATTTTTTTGATATTACTAGGTTGCATCGCTTTTAACTATGAAACGATTGACTGTGGGACTTAATTGAACTAACTTTGGACTGTGACCTGATAAATGTGATAAATGAGACAATTGGATTCCAAGAAATAACATTCTTCTTAATTTGAAGTGATTGCCGGAACTCGGTTATTACACTGGGCGCTGTGGTAGCACTTCATTTAAAAATTTAGATTAATTAGTCATTTTTTACTGTCGGACCCATCCTAGCCGTTATCGCACGCTGAAGAAAAAGCGACAGTTTCAATACCTGCATTTCATTGACTTTTTAACGTTGTCAGTCCATTTGAGTTACAACGGTTGGGTCACATATTCGTACCAACATGTATTTAGCGATATTTTTTTGATATTACTAGGTTGCATCGCTTTTACCTATGAAACGATTGACAGTGGGACTTAATTGAACAAACTTTGGACTGTGACCTGATAAATGTGATAAAGGAGACAATTGGACTCCAGGAAATAACATTCTTCTTAATTTGACATGATTGCCGGAACTCAGCGATTACACTGGGCGCTGTGGTAGCGCTTCATTTAAAAACTTAGATTAATAATTCATTTTTTACTGTGGGACCAATCCTAGCCCTCATCGCGCGCTGAAGAAATGGCGACAGTTTCAAAAACTGCATTTCATTGACTTTCTAACGGTGTCAGTCCGTTTGAGTTACAACGGTTGGATCACCTACTCGTACCAACATGTATTTAGCGATATTTTTTATAGTACTAGGTTGCATCGCTTTTAACAATGAAACGATTGACTGTGGGACTTAATTGAACTAACTTTGGACTGTGACCTGATAAATGTGATAAATGAGACAATTGGAATCCAAGAAATAACATTCTTCTTAATTTGACGTGATTGCTGGAACTCGGCGATTACACTGGGCGCTGTGGTAGCGCTTCATTTAACAATTTAGGAAAATAAGTCATTCTTTACTGTGGGACCAATCCTATCCGTTATCGGGCGCTGAAGAAATAGCGACAGTTTTAAAAACTAAATTTCATTGACTTTCTAACGGTGTCCGTCCATTTCAGTTACAACAGTTGGGTCACATATTCGTACCAACATGTATTTAGCGATATTTTTCTGATATTACTAGGTTGCATCGCTTTTAACTATGAAACGATTGACTGTGGGACTTAATTGAACAAACTTTGGACTGTGACCTGATAAATGTGATAAATGAGACAATTGGACTCCAAGAAATAACATTCTTCTTAATTTGACGTGATTGCCGGTACTCGGCGATTACACTGGGCGCTGTGGTAGCGCTTCATTTAACAATTTAGGAAAATCAGTCATTTTTTACTGTGGGACCAATCCTATCCGTTATCGGGCGCTGAAGAAATAGCGACAGTTTTAAAAACTAAATTTCATTGACTTTCTAACGGTGTCCGTCCATTTCAGTTACAACAGTTGGGTCACATATTCGTACCAACATGTATTTAGCGATATTTTTGTGATATTACTAGGTTGCATCGCTTTTAACTATGAAACGATTGACTGTGGGACTTAATTGAACAAACTTTGGACTGTGACGTGATAAATGTGATAAAGAAGAGAATTGGACTCCAAGAAATAACATTCTTCTTCATTTGACTTGATTGCCGGCACTCGGCGATTGCACTGGGCGCTGTGGTAGCGCTTTAATTAACAATTTAGAAAAATAAGTCATTCTTTACTGTGGCACCAATCCTATCCGTTATCGGGCGCTGAAGAAATAGCGACAGTTTCAAAAACTAAATTTCATTGTCTTTCTAACGGTGTGAGTCCAATTTAGTTACAACAGTTGGGTGACATATTCGTACCAACATGTATTCAGCGATATTTTTCTGATATTACTAGGTTGCATCACTTTTAACTATGAAACGATTGACTGTGGGGCTTAATTGAACTAACTTTGGACTGTGACCTGATAAATGTGATAAATGAGCCAATTGGACTCCAAGAAATAACATTCTTCTTACTTTGACGTGATTACCGGAACTCGGCGATTACACTGGGCGCTGTGGTAGCGTTTCATTTAACAATTTAGAAAAATAAGTCATTCTTTACTGTGGGACCAATCCTATCCGTTATCAGGCATGAAGAATTAGCGACAGTTTCAAAAACTAAATTTCATTGACTTTCTTACAGTGTCAGTCCGTTTCAGTTACAACAGTTGGGTCACATATTCGTACCAACATGTATTTAGCGATATTTTTCTCATATTACTAGATTGCATCGCTTTTAACAATGAAACTGTTGATTTTTGGACTTAATTGAACAAACTTTGGACTGTGAGCTGATAAATGTGATAAATGAGACAATTGGACTCTAACAAATAACATTCTTCTTAATTTGACGTGATTGCCGGAACTCAGCGATTACACTGGGCGCTGTGGTAGCACTTCATTTAAAAATTTAGATTAATTAGTCATTTTTTACTGTCGGACCAATCCTAGCCGTTTTTTGCGCGCTGAAGAAATAGCGACAGTTTCAAAACCTGCATTTAATTAACCTTCTAACGGTGTCAGTCCGCTCGAGTTACAACGGTTGGGTCACATATTCGTACCAACATGTATTTAGCGATATTTTTTTGATATTACTAGGTTGCATCGCTTTTACCTATGAAACGATTGACAGTGGGACTTAATTGAACAACCTTTGGACTGTGACCTGATAAATGTGATAAAGGAGACAATTGGACTCCAAGAAATAACATTCTTCTTAATTTGACATGATTGCCGGAACTCAGCGATTACACTGGACGCTGTGGTAGCGCTTCATTTAAAAACTTAGATTAATAATTCATTTTTTACTGTGGGACCAATCCTAGCCCTCATCGCGCGCTGAAGAAATGGCGTCAGTTTCAAAAACTGCATTTCATTGACTTTCTAACGGTGTCAGTCCGTTTGAGTTACAACGGTTGGGTCACATAGTCGTACCAACATGTATTTAGCGATATTTTTTATAGTACTAGGTTGCATCGCTTTTAACAATGAAACGATTGACTGTGGGACTTAATTGAACTAACTTTGGACTGTGACCTGATAAATGTGATAAATGAGACAATTGGACTCCAAGAA
This sequence comes from Hydractinia symbiolongicarpus, assembly GCF_029227915.1. Lineage (NCBI taxonomy): Eukaryota > Metazoa > Cnidaria > Hydrozoa > Anthoathecata > Hydractiniidae > Hydractinia > Hydractinia symbiolongicarpus. The sequence continues at coordinate 34,530,877 of NC_079878.1, read as the reverse complement.
ATAACATTCTTCTTAATTTGACGTGATTGCTGGAACTCGGCGATTACACTGGGCGCTGTGGTAGCGCTTCATTTAACAATTTAGAAAAATAAGTCATTCTTTACTGTGGGACCAATCCTATCCGTTATCGGGCGCTGAAGAAATAGCGACAGTTTTAAAAACTAAATTTCATTGACTTTCTAACGGTGTCCGTCCATTTCAGTTACAACAGTTGGGTCACATATTCGTACCAACATGTATTTAGCGATATTTTTCTGATATTACTAGGTTGCATCGCTTTTAACTATGAAACGATTGACTGTGGGACTTAATTGAACAAACGTTGGACTGTGACCTGATAAATGTGATAAATGAGACAATTGGACTCCAAGAAATAACATTCTTCTTAATTTGACGTGATTGCCGGCACTCGGCGATTACACTGGGCGCTGTGGTAGCGCTTCATTTAACAATTTAGGAAAATCAGTCATTCTTTACTGTGGGACCAATCCTATCCGTTATCGGGCGCTGAAGAAATAGCGACAGTTTTAAAAACTAAATTTCATTGACTTTCTAACGGTGTCCGTCCATTTCAGTTACAACAGTTGGGTCACATATTCGTACCAACATGTATTTAGCGATATTTTTGTGATATTACTAGGTTGCATCGCTTTTAACTATGAAACGATTGACTGTGGGACTTAATTGAACAAACTTTGGACTGTGACGTGATAAATGTGATAAAGAAGAGAATTGGACTCCAAGAAATAACATTCTTCTTCATTTGACTTGATTGCCGGAACTCGGCGATTGCACTGGGCGCTGTGGTAGCGCTTTAATTAACAATTTAGAAAAATAAGTCATTCTTTACTGTGGCACCAATCCTATCCGTTATCGGGCGCTGAAGAAATAGCGACAGTTTCAAAAACTAAATTTCATTGTCTTTCTAACGGTGTGAGTCCAATTTAGTTACAACAGTTGGGTGACATATTCGTACCAACATGTATTTAGCGATATTTTTCTGATATTACTAGGTTGCATCACTTTTAACTATGAAACGATTGACTGTGGGGCTTAATTGAACTAAATTTGGACTGTGACCTGATAAATGTGATAAATGAGCCAATTGGACTCCAAGAAATAACATTCTTCTTACTTTGACGTGATTACCGGAACTCGGCGATTACACTGGGCGCTGTGGTAGCGTTTCATTTAACAATTTAGAAAAATAAGTCATTCTTTACTGTGGGACCAATCCTATCCGTTATCAGGCATGAAGAATTAGCGACAGTTTCAAAAACTAAATTTCATTGACTTTCTTACAGTGTCAGTCCGTTTCAGTTACAACAGTTGGGTCACATATTCGTACCAACATTTATTTAGCGATATTTTTCTCATATTACTAGATTGCATCGCTTTTAACAATGAAACTGTTGATTTTTGGACTTAATTGAACAAACTTTGGACTGTGAGCTGATAAATGTGATAAATGAGACAATTGGACTCTAACAAATAACATTCTTCTTAATTTGACGTGATTGCCGGAACTCAGCGATTACACTGGGCGCTGTGGTAGCACTTCATTTAAAAATTTAGATTAATTAGTCATTTTTTACTGTCGGACCAATCCTAGCCGTTTTTTGCGCGCTGAAGAAATAGCGACAGTTTCAAAACCTGCATTTCATTAACCTTCTAACGGTGTCAGTCCGCTCGAGTTACAACGGTTGGGTTACATATTCGTACCAACATGTATTTAGCGATATTTTTCTGATATTACTAGGTTGCATCGCTTTTAACTATGAGACGATTGACTGTGGGACTTAATTGAACAAACTTTGGACTGTGACCTGATAAATGTGATAAAGGAGAAAATTGCTCTCCAAGAAATAACATTCTTCTTAATTTGACGTGATCGCCGGAACTCGGCGATTACACTGGGCGCTGTGGTAGCACTTCATTTAACAATTTAGAAAAATAAGTCATTTTTTACTGTGGGACCAATCCTATCCGTTATCGGGCACCGAAAAAATAGTGACAGTTTCAAAAACTAAATTTCATTGACTTTCTAACGGTGTCAGTCCGTTTCAGTTGCAACAGTTGGGTCACATATTCGTACCAACATGCATTTAGCGATATTTTTCTGATATTACTAGATTACATCGCTTTTAACAAAGAAACGATTGACTGTGGGACTTAATTAAACAAACTTTGGAATGTGACCTGATAAATGTGATAAATGAGAAAATTGGACTCTAAGAAATAACATTCTTCTTAATTTGACGTGATTGCCGGAACTCAGCGATTACACTGGGCGTTGTGGTAGCACTTCATTTAAAAATTTAGATTAATTAGTCATTTTTTACTGTTGGACCAATCCTAGCCGTTTTTGCGCGCTGAAGAAATAGCGACAGTTTCAAAACCTGCATTTCATTAACCTTCTAACGTGTCAGTCCGCTTGAGTTACAACGGTTGGGTTACATATTCGCACCAACATGTATTTAGCGATATTTTTCTGATATTACTAGGTTGCATCGCTTTTAACAGTGAAACGATTGATGTCGGACTTAATTGAACTAACTTCGAACTGTGACCTCATAAATATGATAAATAAGACAATTGGACTCCAAGAAATAACATTCTTTTCAATTTCACGTTATTGCCGGAAGTCAGCAATTACACTGGGCGCTGTGGTAGCGCTTCATTTAAAAATTTAGATAAATAAATCATTTTTTACCGTGGGACCAATCCTATCCGTTATCGCGCGCTGAAGAAGTAGCGACAATTTCAAAAAGTACATTTCATTAACCTTCTAACGGTGTCAGTCCGCTCGAGTTACAACGGTTGGGTGACATATTCGTACCAACATGTATTCAGCGATATTTTTCTGATATTACTAGGTTGCATCACTTTTAACTATGAAATGATTGACTGTGGGGCTTAATTGAACTAACTTTGGACTGTGACCTGATAAATGTGATAAATGAGCCAATTGGACTCCAAGAAATAACATTCTTCTTACTTGGACGTGATTACCGGAACTCGGCGATTACACTGGGCGCTGTGGTAGCGTTTCATTTAACAATTTAGAAAAATAAGTCATTCTTTACTGTGGGACCAATCCTATCCGTTATCAGGCATGAAGAATTAGCGACAGTTTCAAAAACTAAATTTCATTTACTTTCTTACAGTGTCAGTCCGTTTCAGTTACAACAGTTGGGTCACATATTCGTACCAACATGCATTTAGCGATATTTTTCTCATATTACTAGATTGCATCGCTTTTAACAATGAAACTATTGATTTTTGGACTTAATTGAACAAACTTTGGACTGTGAGCTGATAAATGTGATAAATGAGACAATTGGACTCTAACAAATAACATTCTTCTTAATTTGACGTGATTGCCGGAACTCAGCGATTACACTGGGCGCTGTGGTAGCACTTCATTTAAAAATTTAGATTAATTAGTCATTTTTTACTGTCGGACCAATCCTAGCCGTTTTTTGCGCGCTGAAGAAATAGCGACAGTTTCAAAACCTGCATTTCATTAACCTTCTAACGGTGTCAGTCCGCTCGATTTACAACGGTTGAGTTACATATTCGTACCAACATGTATTTAGCGATATTTTTCTGATATTACTAGGTTGCATCGCTTTTAACTATGAAACGATTGACTGTGGGACTTAATTGAACAAACTTTGGACTGTGACCTGATAAATGTGATAAAGGAGACAATTGGACTCCAAGAAATAACATTCTTCTTAATTTGACGTGATCGCCGGAACTCGGCGATTACACTGGGCGCTGTGGTAGCACTTCATTTAACAATTTAGAAAAATAAGTCATTTTTTACTGTGGGACCAATCCTATCCGTTATCGGGCACTGAAAAAATAGTGACAGTTTCAAAAACTAAATTTCATTGACTTTCTAACGGTGTCAGTCCGTTTCAGTTGCAACAGTTGGGTCACATATTCGTACCAACATGCATTTAGCGATATTTTTCTGATATTACTAGATTACATCGCTTTTAACAAAGAAACGTTTGACTGTGGGACTTAATTGAACAAACTTTGGAATGTGACCTGATAAATGTGATAAATGAGAAAATTGGACTCTAAGAAATAACATTCTTCTTAATTTGACGTGATTGCCGGAACTCAGCGATTACACTGGGCGTTGTGGTAGCACTTCATTTAAAAATTTATATTAATTAGTCATTTTTTACTGTTGGACCAATCCTAGCCGTTTTTGCGCGCTGAAGAAATAGCGACAGTTTCAAAACCTGCATTTCATTAAACTTCTAACGTGTCAGTCCGCTTGAGTTACAACGGTTGGGTTACATATTCGCACCAACATGTATTTAGCGATATTTTTCTGATATTACTAGGTTGCATCGCTTTTAACAGTGAAACGATTGATGTCGGACTTAATTGAACTAACTTCGGACTGTGACCTCATAAATGTGATAAATAAGACAATTGGACTCCAAGAAATAACATTCTTTTCAATTTCACGTTATTGCCGGAAGTCAGCAATTACACTGGGCGCTGTGGTAGCGCTTCATTTAAAAATTTAGATAAATAAATCATTTTTTACCGTGGGACCAATCCTATCCGTTATCGCGCGCTGAAGAAGTAGCGACAATTTCAAAAACTACATTTCATTAACCTTCTAACGGTGTCAGTCCGCTCGAGTTACAACGGTTGGGTTACATATTCGTACCAACATGTATTTAGCGATATTTTTCTGATATTACTAGGTTGCATCGCTTTTAACTATGAAACGATTGACTGTGGGACTTAATTGAACAAACTTTGGACTGTGACCTGATAAATGTGATAAAGGAGACAATTGGACTCCAAGAAATAACATTCTTCTTAATTTGACGTGATCGCCGGAACTCGGCGATTACACTGGGCGCTGTGGTAGCACTTCATTTAACAATTTAGAAAAATAAGTCATTCTTTACTGTTGGACCAATCCTATCCGTTATCGGGCACTAAAAAAATAGTGACAGTTTCAAAAACTAAATTTCATTGACTTTCTAACGGTGTCAGTCCGTTTCAGTTGCAACAGTTCGGTCACATATTCGTACCAACATGTATTTAGCGATATTTTTTTGATATTACTAGATTACATCGCTTTTAACAATGAAACGATTGACTGTGGGACTTAATTGAACAAACCTTGGAATGTGACCTGATAAATGTGATAAATGAAACAATTGGACTCTAAGAAATAACATTCTTCTTTATTTGACGTGATTGCCGGAACTCGGCGATTACACTGGGCGCTGTGGTAGCACTTCATTTAACAATTTAGAAAAATAAGTCATTCTTTACTGTGTGGCCAATCCTATCCGTTTTCGGGCGCTGTAGAAATAGCGACAGTTTCAAAAACTAAATTTTATTGACTTTCTAACGGTGTCAGTCGTTTCAGTTACAACAGTTGGGTCACATATTCGTACCAACATGTATTTAGCGATATTTTTCTGATATTTCTAGATTGCATCGCTTTTAACAATGAAACGATTGATTGTGGGATTTAATTGAACAAACTTTGGACTGTAACCTGATAAATGTGATAAATGAGACAATTGGACTCTAAGAAATAACATTCTTCTTAATTTGACGTGATTGCCGGAACTCAGCGATTACACTGGGCGCTGGATAAATGTGATAAATGAGACAATTGGACACTAAGAAATAACATTCTTCTTAATTTGACGTGATTGCCGGAAATCAGCAATTACACTGGGCGCTGTGGTAGCGCTTCATTTAAAAATTTAGATAAATAAATCATTTTTTACCGTGGGACCAATCCTATCCGTTATCGCGCGCTGAAGAAATAGCGACAATTTCAAAAAGTACATTTCATTAACCTTCTAACGGTGTCAGTCCCCTTGAGTTACAACGGTTGGGTTACATATTCGCACCAACATGTATTTAGCGATATTTTTCTGATATTACTAGGTTGCATCGCTTTTAACAGTGAAACGATTGACTGTCGGACTTCATTGAACTAACTTCGGACTGTGACCTGATAAATGTGATAAATAAGACAATTGGACTCCAAGAAATAACATTCTTTTCAATTTGACGTGATTGCTGGAAATCAGCAATTACATTGGGCGCTGTGGTAGCGCTTCATTTAAAAATTTAGATAAATAAATTATTTTTTACCGTGGGACCAATCCTATCCGTTATCGCGCGCTGAAGAAATAGCGACAATTTCAAAAACTACATTTCATTAACCTTCTAACGGTGTCAGTCCGCTCGAGTTACAACGGTTGGGTTACATATTCGTACCAACATGTATTTAGCGATATTTTTCTGATATTACTAGGTTGCATCGCTTTTAACTATGAAACGATTGACTGTGGGACTTAATTGAACAAACTTTGGACTGCGACCTGATAAATGTGATAAAGGAGACAATTGGACTCCAAGAAATAACATTCTTCTTAATTTGACGTGATCGCCGGAACTCGGCGATTACACTGAGCGCTGTGGTAGCGCTTCATTTAACAATTTAGAAAATTAAGTCATTTTTTACTGTGGGACCAATCCTATCCGTTATCGGGCACTGAAGAAATAGCGACAGTTTCAAAAACTAAATTTCATTGACTTTCTAAAGGTGTCAGTCCGTTTCAGTTACAACAGCTGGGTCACATATTCGTACCAACATGTATTTAGCGATAATTTTCTCATATTACTAGGTTGCATCGCTTTTAACTATGAAACGATTGACTGTGGGACTTAATTGAACAAACTTTGGACTGTGACCTGATAAATGTGATAAAGAAGAGAATTGGACTCAAAGAAATAACATTCTTCTTAATTTGACGTGATTGCCGGAACTCGGCGATTACACTGGGCGCTGTGGTAGCGCTTCATTTAACAATTTAGAAAAATAAGTCATTCTTTACTGTGGGACAAATCCTATCCGTTATCGGGCTCTGAAGAAGTAGCGACAGTTTCAAAAACTACATTTCATTGACTTTCTAACGGTGTCAGTCCGTTTCAGTTACAACAGTTGGGTTACATATTCGTACCAACATGTATTTAGCTATAATTTTCTCATATTACTAGGTTGCATCGCTTTTAACTATGAAACGAATGACTGTGGGACGTAATTGTACAAACTTTGGACTGTGACCTGATAAATGTGACAAAGGAGAGAATTGGACTCCAAGAAATAACATTCTTCTTAATTTGACGTGATTGCCGGAACTCGGCGATTACAGTGGGCGTTGTAGTAGCGCTTCATTTAACAATTTAGAAAAATAAGTCATTCTTTACTGTGTGACCAATCCTATCCGTTATCGGGCGCTGTAGAAATAGCGACAGTTTCAAAAACTAAATTTCATTGACTTTCTAACGGTGTCAGTCGTTTCAGTTACAACAGTGGGTCACATATTCGTACCAACATGTATTTAGCGATATTTTTCTGATATTACTAGATTGCATCGCTTTTAACAATGAAACTGTTGATTGTGGGACTTAATTGAACAAACTTTGGACTGTGACCTGATAAATGTGATAAATGAGACAATTGGACTCTAAGAAATAACATTCTTCTTAATTTGACGTGATTGCCGGAACTCAGCGATTACACTGGGCGCTGTGGTAGCACTTCATTTAAAAATTTAGATTAATTAGTCATTTTTTACTGTCGGACCAATCCTAGCCGTTTTCGCGCGCTGAAGAAATAGCGACAGTTTCAAAACCTGCATTTCATTGACTTTTTAATGGTGTCAGTCCAATTGAGTTACAACAGTTGGGTCACATATTCGTACCAACATGTATTTAGCGATATTTTTCTGATATTACTAGATTACATCGCTTTTAACAATGAAACGATTGACTGTGGGACTTAATTGAAGAAACTTTGGAATGTGACCTGATAAATGTGATAAATGAGACAATTGGACTCTAAGAAATAACATTCTTCTTAATTTGACGTGATTGCCGGAACTCAGCGATTACCCTGGGCGCTGTGGTAGCGCTGCATTTAAGAAATAAGATAAAAAAGTCATTTTTTTACTGTGGGACCAATCCTAGCCGTTATCGCGCGCTGAAGAAATAGCGACAGTTTCAAAAACTACATTTCATTGACTTTCTAACGGTGTCAGTCCGTTTGAGTTACAAAGTTTGGGTCACATATTCGTACCAACATGTATTTAGCGATATTTTTCGGATATTACTAGGTTGCATCGCTTTTAACAATGACACGATTGACTGTGGGACTTAATTGAAATAACTTTGTACTGTGACCTGTTAAATGTGATAAATGGGACAATTGGAGTCCAAAAAATAACATTCTTCTTAAATTGACGTGATTGCCGGAACTCAGCGATTACACTGGACGCTGTGGTAGCGCTTCATTTAAAAGTTTAGGTAAATAAGTCATTCTTTACTGTGGGACCAATCCTCGCCGTTATCGCGCGCTGAAGAAATAGCGACAGTTTCAAAATCTACTTTTCATTGACTTTCTAACGGTATCAATCCGCTTCAGTTGCAACTGTTGCGTCACATATTCGTTCCAACATGTATTTAGCGACATTTTTCTGATATTACCTGGTGGCATCGTTTCTAACTATGAAACGATTGACTGTGGGACTTAATTGAACAAACTTTGGACTGTGACCTGATAAATGTGATATAGGAGAGAATTGGACTCCAAGAAATAACATTCTTCTTTATTTGACGTGATTGCCGGAACTCGGCGATTACACTGGGCGCTGTGGTAGCCCTTCATTTAAAAATTTAGATTAATAAGTCATTTATTACTGTGGGACCAATCCTAGCCGTTATCGCGCGCTAAAGAAATAGCGACAGTTTAAAAAACTACATTTTATTGACTTTCTAACGGTGGTAGTCCGTTTGAGTTACAACGGCTGGGTCACATATTCGTACCAACATGTATTTAGTGATATTTTTTGATATTACTAGGTTGCATCGCTTTTACCAATGAAGCGATTGACTGTGAGACTTAATTGAACAAACTTTGGACTGTGACCTGCCAAATGTGATAAAGGAGAGAATTGGACTCCAAGAAGTAACATTCTTCTTTATTTCACGTGATTGTCGGAACTCGGGCGCTGTGGTAGCGCTTTCTTTAACAATTTAAAAAAATAAGTCATTCTTTACTGTAGGACCAATCCTATCCGTTATCGGGCGCTGAAGAAATAGCGACAGTTTCAAAAACTAAATTTTATTGACTTTCTAACGGTGTAAGTCCGTTTCAGTTACAACAGTTGGGTCACATATTCGTACCAACATGTATGTAGCGATAATTTTCTCATGTTACTAGGTTGCATCGCTTTTAACTATGAAAGAATTGACTGTGGGACTTAATAGAACAAACGTTGGACTGTGACCTGATAAATGTGATAAAGGAGAGAATTGGACTCCAACAAATAACATTCTTCTTAATTTGACGTGATTGCCGGAACTCGGCGATTACACTGGGCGCTGTGGATGCGCTTCATTTAACAATTTAGAAAAATAAGTCATTCTTTACTGTGGGACCAATCCTATCCGTTATCGGGCGCTGAAGAAGTAGCGACAGCTTCAAAAACTACATTTCATTGACTTTCTAACGGTGTCAGTCCGTTTCAGTTACAACAGTTGGGTCACACATTCGTACCAACATGTATTTAGCGATATTCTCATATTACTAGGTTGCATCTCTTTTAACTATGAAACGATTGACTGTGGGACTTAATTGAACAAACTTTGGACTGTGACCTGATAAATGTGATAAAGGAGAGCATTGGACTCCAAGAAGTAACATTCTTCTTAATTTGACGTGATTGCCGGAACTCGGCGATTACACTGGGCGCTGTGGTAGCGCTTCATTTAACAATTTAGAAAAATAAGTCATTCTTTACTGTGGGACCAATCCTATCCGTTATCGGGCGCTGAAGAAATAGCAACAGTTTCAAAAACTACATTTCATTGACTTTCTAACGGTGTCAGTCCGTTTCAGTTACAACAGTTGTGTCACATATTCGTACCAACATGTATGTAGCGATAATTTTCTCATGTTACTAGGTTGCATCGCTTTTTACTATGAAAGAATTGACTGTGGGACTTAATAGAACAAACTTTGGACTGTGACCTGATAAATGTGATATAGGAGAGAATTGGACTCTAAGAAATAACATTCTTCTTTATTTGACGTGATTGCCGGAACTCGGCGATTACACTGGGCGCTGTGGTAGCCCTTCATTTAAAAATTTAGATTAATAAGTCATTTATTACTGTGGGACCAATCCTAGCCGTTATCGCGCGCTAAAGAAATAGCGACAGTTTCAAAAACTACATTTTATTGACTTTCTAACGGTGGTAGTCCGTTTGAGTTACAACGGCTGGGTCACATATTCGTACCAACATGTATTTAGTGATATTTTTTGATATTACTAGGTTGCATCGCTTTTACCAATGAAGCGATTGACTGTGAGACTTAATTGAACAAACTTTGGACTGTGACCTGCCAAATGTGATAAAGGAGAGAATTGGACTCCAAGAAGTAACATTCTTCTTTATTTCACGTGATTGTCGGAACTCGGGCGCTGTGGTAGCGCTTTCTTTAACAATTTAAAAGAATAAGTCATTCTTTACTGTAGGACCAATCCTATCCGTTATCGGGCGCTGAAGAAATAGCGAGTTTCAAAAACTAAATTTTATTGACTTTCTAACGGTGTAAGTCCGTTTCAGTTACAACAGTTGGGTCACATATTCGTACCAACATGTATGTAGCGATAATTTTCTCATGTTACTAGGTTGCATCGCTTTTAACTATGAAAGAATTGACTGTGGGACTTAATAGAACAAACTTTGGACTGTGACCTGATAAATGTGATAAAGGAGAGAATTGGACTCCAACAAATAACATTCTTCTTAATTTGACGTGATTGCCGGAACTCGGCGATTACACTGGGCGCTGTGGATGCGCTTCATTTAACAATTTAGAAAAATAAGTCATTCTTTACTGTGGGACCAATCCTATCCGTTATCGGGCGCTGAAGAAGTAGCGACAGCTTCAAAAACTACATTTCATTGACTTTCTAACGGTGTCAGTCCGTTTCAGTTACAACAGTTGGGTCACACATTCGTACCAACATGTATTTAGCGATATTCTCATATTACTAGGTTGCATCTCTTTTAACTATGAAACGATTGACTGTGGGACTTAATTGAACAAACTTTGGACTGTGACCTGATAAATGTGATAAAGGAGAGAGTTGGACTCCAAGAAATAACATTCTTCTTAATTTGACGTGATTGTCGGAACTCGGCGATTACACTGGCCGCTGTGGTAGCGCTTCATTTAACAATTTAGAAAAATAAGTCATTTTTTACTGTGGGACCAATCCTATCCGTAATCGGGCGCTGAAGAAATAGCGACAGTTTCAAAAACTAAATTTCATTGACTTTCTAACGGTGTCAGTCTGTTTCAATTCCGCCAGTTGGGTCACATATTCGTACCAACATGTATTTAGCGATAATTTTCTCATATTACTAGGTTGCATCGCTTTTAACTATGAAACGATTGACTGAGGGAATTAATTGAACAAACTGTGGACTGTGACTTGATAAATGTGATAAAGGAGAGAATTGGACTCCAAGAAATAACATTCTTCTTAATTTGACGTAATTGTCGAAACTCGGCGATTAAACTGGGCGCTGTGGTAGCGCTTTATTTAACAATTCGGAAAAATAAGTCATTCTTTACTGTGGGACCAATCCTGTCCGTTATCGGGCGCTGAAGAAATAGCAACAGTTTCAAAAACTACATTTCATTGACTTTCTAACGGTGTCAGTCCGTTTCAGTTACAACAGTTGTGTCACATATTCGTACCAACATGTATTTAGCGATAATTTTCTCATATTACTATGTTGCATCGCTTTTTACTATGAAACGATTGACTGTGGGATTTAATTGAACAAACTTTGGACTGTGACCTGATAAATGTGATAAAGGGAGAGAATTGGACTCCAAGAAGTAACATTCTTCTTTATTTCACGTGATTGCCGGAACTCGGGCGCTGTGGTAGCGCTTCTTTTAACAATTTAGAAAAATAAGTCATTCTTTACTGTAGGACCAATCCTATCCGTTATCGGGCGCTGAAGAAATAGCGACAGTTTCAAAAACTAAATTTCATTGACTTTCTAACGGTGTAAGTCCGGTTCAGTTACAACAGTTGGGTCACATATTCGTACCAACATGTATGTAGCGATAATTTTCTCATGTTACTAGGCTGCATCGCTTTTAACTATGAAAGAATTGACTGTGGGACTTAATAGAACAAACTTTGGACTGTGACCTGATAAATGTGATAAAGGAGAGAATTGGACTCCAAGAAATAACATTCTTCTTAATTTGACGTGATTGCCGGAACTCGGCGATTACACTGGGCGCTGTGGCAGCGCTTCATTTAACAATTTAGAAAAATAAGCCATTCTTTACTGTGGGACCAGTCCTATCCGTTATCGGGCGCTGATGAAGTAGCGACAGCTTCAAAAACTACATTTCATTGACTTTCTAACGGTGTCAGTCCGTTTCAGTTACAACAGTTGGGTCACATATTCGTACCAACACGTATTTAGCGATAATTTTCTCATATTACTAGGTTGCATCGCTTTTAACTATGAAACGATTGACTGTGGGACTTAATTGAACAAACTTTGGACTGTGACCTGATAAATGTGATAAAGGAGAGCATTGGACTCCAAGAAGTAACATTCTTCTTTATTTCACGTGATTGCCGGAACTCCGGCGCTGTGGTAGCGCTTCTTTTAACAATTTAGAAAAATAAGTCATTCTTTACTGTAGGACCAATCCTATCCGTTATCGGGCGCTGAAGAAATAGCGACAGTTTCAAAAACTAAATTTCATTGACTTTCTAACGGTGTAAGTCCGTTTCAGTTACAACAGTTGTGTCACATATTCGTACCAACATGTATGTAGCGATAATTTTCTCATGTTACTAGGTTGCATCGCTTTTAACTATGAAAGAATTGACTGTGGGACTTAATAGAACAAACTTTGGACTGTGACCTGATAAATGTGATAAAGGAGAGAATTGGACTCCAAGAAATAACATTCTTCTTAATTTGACGTGATTGCCGGAACTCGGCGATTACACTGGGCGCTGTGGCAGCGCTTCATTTAACAATTTAGAAAAATAAGCCATTCTTTACTGTGGGACCAGTCCTATCCGTTATCGGGCGCTGATGAAGTAGCGACAGCTTCAAAAACTACATTTCATTGACTTTCTAACGGTGTCAGTCCGTTTCAGTTACAACAGTTGGGTCACATATTCGTACCAACACGTATTTAGCGATAATTTTCTCATATTACTAGGTTGCATCGCTTTTAACTATGAAACGATTGACTGTGGGACTTAATTGAACAAACTTTGGACTGTGACCTGATAAATGTGATAAAGGAGAGCATTGGACTCCAAGAAGTAACATTCTTCTTAATTTGACGTGATTGCCGGAACTCGGCGATTACACTGGGCGCTGTGGTAGCGCTTCATTTAACAATTTAGAAAAATAAGTCATTCTTTACTGTGGGACCAATCCTATCCGTTATCGGGCGCTGAAGAAATAGCAACAGTTTCAAAAACTACATTTCATTGACTTTCTAACGGTGTCAGTCCGTTTCAGTTACAACAGTTGTGTCACATATTCGTACCAACATGTATGTAGCGATAATTTTCTCATGTTACTATGTTGCATCGCTTTTTACTATGAAAGAATTGACTGTGGGACTTAATAGAACAAACTTTGGACTGTGACCTGATAAATGTGATAAAGGAGAGAATTGGACTCCAAGAAATAACATTCTTCTTAATTTGACATGATTGCCGGAACTCGGCGATTACACTGGGCGCTGTGGCAGCGCTTCATTTAACAATATAGAAAAATAAGCCATTCTTTACTGTGGGACCAGTCCTATCCGTTATCGGGCGCTGAAGAAGTAGCGACAGCTTCAAAAACTACATTTCATTGACTTTCTAACGGTGTCAGTCCGTTTCAGTTACAACAGTTGGGTCACATATTCGTACCAACACGTATTTAGCGATAATTTTCTCATATTACTAGGTTGCATCGCTTTCAAACTATGAAACGATAGACTGTGTGACTTAATTGAACAAACTTTGGACTGTGACCTGATGAATGTGATAAAGGAGAGAATTGGACTCCAAGAAGTAACATTCTTCTTAATTTGACGTGATTGCCAGAACTCGGCGATTACACTGGGCGCTGTGGTAGCGCTTCATTTAACAATTTAGAAAAATAAGTCATTCTTTACTGTGGGACCAATCCTATCCGTTATCGGGCGCTGAAGAAGTAGCGACAGTTTCAAAAACTAAATTTCATTGACTTTCTAACGGTGTAAGTCCGTTTCAGTTACAACAGTTGGGTCACATATTCGTACCAACATGTATGTAGCGATAATTTTCTCATGTTACTAGGTTGCATCGCTTTTAACTATGAAAGAATTGACTGTGGGACTTATTAGAACAAACTTTGGACTGTGACCTGATAAATGTGATAAAGGAGAGAATTGGACTCCAAGATATAACATTCTTCTTAATTTGACGTGATTGCCGGAACTCGGCGATTACACTGGGCGCTGTGGCAGCGCTTCATTTAACAATTTAGAAAAATAAGTCATTCTTTACTGTGGGACCAGTCCTATCCGTTATCGGGCGCTGAAGAAGTACCAACAGCTTCAAAAACTACATTTCATTGACATTCTAACGGTGTCAGTCCGTTTCAGTTACAACAGTTGGGTCACATATTCGTACCAACACGTATTTAGCGATAATTTTCTCATATTACTAGGTTGCATCGCTTTTAACTATGAAACGATTGACTGTGGGACTTAATTGAACAAACTTTGGACTGTGACCTGATAAATGTGATAAAGGAGAGAATTGGACTCCAAGAAGTAACATTCTTCTTAATTTGACGTGATTGCTGGAACTCGGCGGTTACACTGGGCGCTGTGGTAGCGCTTCATTTAACAATTTAGAAAAATAAGTCATTCTTTACTGTGGGACCAATCCTATCCGTTATCGGGCGCTGAAGAAGTAGCGACAGTTTCAAAAACTACATTTCATTGACTTTCTAACGGTGTAAGTCCGTTTCAGTTACAACAGTTGGGTCACATATTCGTACCAACATGTATGTAGCGATAATTTTCTCATGTTACTAGGTTGCATCGCTTTTAACTATGAAACGATTGACTGTGGGACTTAATTGAACAAACTTTGGACTGTGACCTGATAAATGTGATAAAAGAGAGAATTGGACTCCAAGAAGTAACATTCTTCTTAATTTGACGTGATTGCCGGAACTCGGCGATTACACTGGGCGCTGTGGCAGCGCTTCATTTAACAATTTAGAAAAATAAGTCATTCTTTACTGTGGGACCAGTCCTATCCGTTATCGGGCGCTGAAGAAGTACCAACAGCTTCAAAAACTACATTTCATTGACATTCTAACGGTGTCAGTCCGTTTCAGTTACAACAGTTGGGTCACATATTCGTACCAACACGTATTTAGCGATAATTTTCTCATATTACTAGGTTGCATCGCTTTTAACTATGAAACGATTGACTGTGGGACTTAATTGAACAAACTTTGGACTGTGACCTGATAAATGTGATAAAAGAGAGAATTGGACTCCAAGAAGTAACATTCTTCTTAATTTGACGTGATTGCCGGAACTCGGCGATTACACTGGGCGCTGTGGCAGCGCTTCATTTAACAATTTAGAAAAATAAGTCATTCTTTACTGTGGGACCAGTCCTATCCGTTATCGGGCGCTGAAGAAGTACCAACAGCTTCAAAAACTACATTTCATTGACATTCTAACGGTGTCAGTCCGTTTCAGTTACAACAGTTGGGTCACATATTCGTACCAACACGTATTTAGCGATAATTTTCTCATATTACTAGGTTGCATCGCTTTTAACTATGAAACGATTGACTGTGGGACTTAATTGAACAAACTTTGGACTGTGACCTGATAAATGTGATAAAAGAGAGAATTGGACTCCAAGAAGTAACATTCTTCTTAATTTGACGTGATTGCCGGAACTCGGCGATTATCCTGGGCGCTGTGATAGCGCTTCATTTAACAATTTAGAAAAATAAGTCATTCTTTACTGTGGGACCAATCCTATCCGTTATCGGGCGCTGAAGAAGTAGCGACAGCTTCAAAAACTACATTTCATTGACTTTCTAACGGTGTCAAACCGTTTCAATTCCGACAGTTGGGTCACATATTCGTACCAACATGTATTTAGCGATAATTTTCTCATTTTACTAGGTTGCATCGCTTTTAACTATGAAACGATTGACTGCGGGACTTAATTGAACAAACTTTGGACTGTGACTTGATAAATGTGATAAAGGAGAGAATTGGACTCCAAGAAATAACATTCTTCTTAATTTGACGTAATTGTCGAAACTCGGCGATTAAACTGGGCGCTGTGGTAGCGCTTCATTTAACAATTCAGAAAAGAAAGTCATTCTTTACTGTGAGACCAATCCTGTCCGTTATCGGGCGCTGAAGAATTAGCAACAGTTTCAAAAACTACATTTCATTGACTTTCTAACGGTGTCAGTCCGTTTCAGTTACAACAGTTGTGTCACATATTCGTACCAACATGTATTTAGCGATAATTTTCTCATATTACTATGTTGCATCGCTTTTTACTATGAAACGATTGACTGTGGGATTTAATTGAACAAACTTTGGACTGTGACCTGATAAATGTGATAAAGGAGAGAATTGGACTCCAAGAAATAACATTCTTCTTTATTTCACGTGATTGCCGGAACTCGGGCGCTGTGGTAGCGCTTCCTTTAACAATTTAGAAAAATAAGTCATTCTTTACTGTAGGACCAATCCTATCCGTTATCGGGCGCTGAAGAAATAGCGACAGTTTCAAAAACTAAATTTCATTGACTTTCTAACGGTGTAAGTCCGTTTCAGTTACAACAGTTGGGTCACATATTCGTACCAACATGTATGTAGCGATAATTTTCTCATGTTACTAGGTTGCATCGCTTTTAACTATGAAAGAATTGACTGTGGGACTTAAGTGAACTAACTTTGGACTGTGACCTGATAAATGTGATAAAGGAGATTATTGGACTCCAAGAAGTAACATTCTTCTTAATTTGACGTGATTGCCGGAACTCGGCGATTACACTGGGCGCTGTGGTAGCGCTTCATTTAACAATTTAGAAAAATAAGTCATTCTTTACTGTGGGACCAATCCTATCCGTTATCGGGCGCTGAAGAAGTAGCGACAGTATCAAAAACTACATTTCATTGACTTTCTAACGGTGTCAGTCCATTCCAATTACAACAGTTGGGTCACATATTCGTACCAACATGTATTTAGCGATAATTTTCTCATATTACTAGGCTGCATTGCTTTTAACTATGAAACGATTGACTGTAGGACTTAGCCCTATTCCGTCCGGGGTTTTTCGAACATACTATGACGGGGGATGGGGGGGGGGGGGCGAATTCCGCCCCCCCCCCCCCCTTAATAACTTTCCTTAGGGTTGTTCCAATTGAATCAAACTTGGCACACTTATATTACGTTATAAAATGTACAAAATGGCGCCAATAAACTTTTGCTTGCCTCAGCACATTTTCTGTGACGTCATCAGAAGCTTGAAAATTGTTAAAAATGCCACTATCTGCTTGAAATATAATTACTTTTGTTCTAGAGCGAATTTTTACATTCTGTTTGAAGTTTCTGAAAGCTTAATAAAAGTTATTTAACAAATCTTCCGGTTTTTACATGGATCGGATAAAGAATTGCCAAAAAATTGCCCGAAAATCCGTTTTCATCCGATTTTCGGTTAAAATCCGACAAAATCGGGAAATCGAATTAGTCACGTGTTCAAATTATTCCAAATGATTCTTCTTAATGAAATAAAGTTGTGTTGCAAGTTTCAAGTTCTAAGGATAATCCTAACAGGAGTTATTATATTTTCCCCCTTATAAGGATTTCATAGGGATTTTTAAAGGTACTTTCGAGTAAAGGCCAATATCAAAGCCTCTGAAAGGTATGGGACCTAAAAAATTAGCAAGCCGGTGTCTAATAGATAAATGTTCAAACTCAGTAAGTATCATAGCCATATAACAAAGCAATCAGGAGTTATTAAAGAAAAACGTCAAGGAGTCGGAATCCACCCCCCCGGACCGAATAGGGTTAATTGAACTAACTTTGGACTGTGACCTGATAAATGTGATAAAGGAGACAATTGGACTCCAGGAAATAACATTCTTCTTAATTTGACATGATTGCCGAAACTCAGCCATTACACCGGGCGCTGTGGTAGCGCTTCATTTAAGAATTTACATCAATAAGTCATTCTTTACTGTGGGACCAATCCTTGCCGTTATCGCGCGCTGAAGAAATAGCGACAGCTTCAAAAACTACATTTCATTGACTTTCTAACGGCGTCAGTCCGTTTGAGTTGCAACGGTTGGGTCATATATTCGTAGCAACATGTATTTAGCGATATTTATCTGATATTACTAGATTGCATCGCTTTTAACAGTGAATCGATTGACTGTGGGACTTAAGTGAACTAACTTTGGACTGTGACCTGATCAATGTGATAAATGAGAAAATTGGACTCCAAGAAATAACATTCTTCTTAATTTGACATGATTCCGGAACTCAGCGATTACACTGGGCGCTGTGGTAGCGCTTCAATTAAAAATTAAGATAAAAAAGGCATTTTTTACTGTGGGCCAATCCTAGCCGTTAGCGCACGCTGAAGAAATAGCGACAGTTTCAAATACTACATTTTATTGACCTTCTAAATGCGTCAGTCCGTTTGAGTTCCAACGGTTGGGTCACATATTCGTACCCGCATGTATTTAGCGATATTTATCTGATATTACTATGTTGCATCGCTTTTAACAGTTAATCGATTGACTGTGGGACTTAAGTGAACTATCTTTGGACTGTGACCTGATCAATGTGATAAATGAGAAAAGTGGACTCCAAGAAATAACATTCTTCTTAATTTGACATGATTCCGGAACTCAGAGATTACACTGGGCGATGTGGTAGCGCTTCATTTAAAAATTGAGATTAATGAGTCAATTTTTACTGTGGGACCAATCCTAGCCGTTATCGCGCGCTGAAGAAATAGAGACAGTTTCAAAAACTACATTTCATTGATTTTCTAACGGTCTCAGTTCCTTTGAGTTACAACGGTTGGGTCACCTATTCGTACCAACATGTATTTATCGATATTTTTCTGATATTACTAGGTTTCATTGCTTTTAACAATGAAACGATTGACTGTGGGACTTAGTTGAACTAACTTTGGACTGTCACCTGATAAATGTGACAAATGAGACAATTGGACTCCAAGAAAAAACATTTTTCTTAATTTGACGTGATTGCCGGAACTCAGCGATTACACTGGGCGATGCGGTAGCGCTTCATTTAAAAATTGAGATTAATAAGTAATTTTTTACTGTGGGACCAATCCTAGCCGTTGGTGCACGCTGAAGAAATAGAGACAGTTTCAAATGCTACATTTTACTGACTTTCTAACGGTGTCAGTCCGTTTGAGTTTTAACGGTTGGGTCACATATTCGTACCAACATGTATTTAGCGATGTTTATCTGATACTACTAGGTTGCATCGCTTTTAACAGTGAAACGATTGACTGTGGGACTCAATTGAACTAACTTTGGACTGTGACCTGATAATTGTGATAAATGAGAAAATTGGAGTCCGAG
This sequence comes from Hydractinia symbiolongicarpus, assembly GCF_029227915.1. Lineage (NCBI taxonomy): Eukaryota > Metazoa > Cnidaria > Hydrozoa > Anthoathecata > Hydractiniidae > Hydractinia > Hydractinia symbiolongicarpus. Next base: position 34,511,079 of record NC_079878.1, on the reverse strand, counting down.
AAATAACATTCTTCTTAATTTGACATGATTGCCGGAACTCAGCGATTACACTGGGCGCTGTGGGAGCGATTCATTTAAAAATTTAGATAAATAAATCATTCTTTACTGTGGGACCAATCCCATCCGTTATCGCGCGCTGAAGAAATACCGACAGTTTCAAAAACCACATTTCATTGACTTTTAAACAGTGTCAGTCCGTTTGAGTTTTAATGGTTGGGTCACATATTCGTACCAACATGTATTTAGCGATGTCTATATGATATTACTAGGTTGCATCGCTTTTAACAGTGAAACGATTGACTGTGGGACTTAATTGAACTAACTTTGCACAGTGACTTGATAAATGTGATAATTGAAAAAATTGGGTCCAAGAAATAACATTCGTCTTAATTTGACCTGATTGCCGGAACTCAGTGATTACACTGGGCGCTGTGGTAGCGCTTCACTTAAAAATTTAGATTAATAAGTCATTTTTTACTGTGGGACCAATCCTATCCGTTATCGCGAGCTGAAGAAATAGCGACAGTTTCAAAAACTACATTTCATTGACTTTCTAACGGTTTCAGTCCGTTTGAGTTACAACGGTTGTGTCACATATTCGTACAAACATGTATTTAGCGATATTTATCTGATATTACTAGGTTGCATCGCTTTTAACAGTGAAACGATTGACTGTGGGACTTAATTGAACTAACTTTGGACTGTGACCTGATAAATGTGATAAATGAGAAAATTGGACTCCAAGAAATAACATTCTTCTTTATTTGACATGATTGCCGGAACTCAGTGATTACACTTGGCCCTGTGGTAGGGATTCATTTAAAAATTTAGATTAATAAGTCATTTTTTACTGTGGGACCCATCCTATCCGTTATCGCGGGCTGAAGAAATAGCGACAGTTTCAAAAACTACTTTTCATTGACTTTCTAACGGTTTCAGTCCGTTTGAGTTACAACGGTTGGGTCACATATTCGTACAAACATGTATTTAGCGATATTTATCTGATATTACTAGGTTGCATCGCTTTTAACAGTGAAACGATTGACTGTGGGACTTAATTAAAGTAACTTTGGACTGTGACGTGATAAATGTGATAAATGAGAAAATTGGACTCCAAGAAATAACATTCTTCTTTATTTGACATGATTGCCGGAACTCAGCGATTACACTTGGCCCTGTGGTAGGGATTCATTTAAAAATTTAGATTAATAAGTCATTTTTTACTGTGGGACCAATCCTAGCAGTTATCGCGCGCTGAAGAAATAGCGACTGTTTCAAAAATTACATTTCATTGAATTTCTAACGGTGTCAGTCCGTTTGAGTTTCAACGGTTGAGTCACATATTCGTAGCAACATGTATTTAGCGATATTTATCTGATATTACTAGGTTGCATCGCTTTTAACAGTGAAACGATTGACTGTGGGACTTAATTGAACTAACTTTGGACTGTGACCTGATAAATGTGATAAATGAGAAAATTGGACTCCAAGAAATAACATTTTTCTTAATTTGACATGATTGCCGGGACTCAGCGGTTACACTGGGCACTGTGGTAGCGCTTCATTTAAAAATTTAGATAAATAAATCATTCTTTACTGTGGGACCACTCCCATCCGTTATCGCGCGCTGAAGAAATACCGACAGTTTCAAAAACTACATTTCATTGACTTTCTAACGGTGTCAGTCCGTTTGAGTTACAACGGTTGGGTCACATATTCGTACCAACATCTATTTAGCGATATTTATCTGATATTACTAGTTTGCATCTCTTTTAACAGTGAAACGATTGACGGTGGGACTTAATTGAACTAACTTTGGACTGTGACCTGATAAATGTGATAAATGAGAAAATTGGAGTCCAAGAAATAACATTCTTCTTAATTTGACATGATTGCCGGAACTCAGCGATTACACTGGGCGCTGTGGGAGCGATTCATTTAAAAATTTAGATAAATAAATCATTCTTTACTGTGGGACCAATCCCTTCCGTTATCGCGCGCTGAAGAAATACCGGCAGTTTCAAAAACCACATTTCATTGACTTTCAAACAGTGTCAGTCCGTTTGAGTTTTAACGGTTGGGTCACATATTCGTACCAACATGTATTTAGCGATGTCTATATGATATTACTAGGTTGCATCGCTTTTAACAGTGAAACGATTGACTGTGGGACTTAATTGAACTAACTTTGGACTGTGACCTGATAAATGTGATAAATGAGAAAATTGGACTCCAAGAAATAACATTCTTCTTTATTTGACATGATTGCCGGAACTCAGCGATTACACTTGGCCCTGTGGTAGGGATTCATTTAAAAATTTAGATTAACAAGTCATTTTTTACTGTGGGACCAATCCTAGCAGTTATCGCGCGCTGAAGAAATAGCGACTGTTTCAAAAATTACATTTCATTGAATTTCTATCGGTGTCAGTCCGTTTGAGTTTCAACGGTTGGGTCACATATTCGTAGCAACATGTATTTAGCGATATTTATCTGATATTACTAGGTTGCATCGCTTTTAACAGTGAAACGATTGACTGTGGGACTTAATAGAACTAACCTTGGACTGTGACCTGATAAATGTGATAAATGAGTAAATTGGACTCCAAGAAATAACATTTTTCTTAATTTGACGTGATTGCCGGAACTCAGCGGTTACACTGGGCACTGTGGTAGCGCTTCATTTAAAAATTTAGATAAATAAATCATTCTTTACTGTGGGACCAATCCCATCCGTTATCGCGCGCTGAAGAAATACCGACAGTTTCAATAACTACATTTCATTGACTTTCTAACGGTGTCAGTCCGTTTGAGTTACAACGGTTGAGTCACATATTTGCACCAACATCTATTTAGCGATATTTATCTGATATTACTAGGTTGCATCTCTTTTAACAGTGAAACGATTGACGTTGGGATTTAATTGAACTAACTTTGGACTGTGACCTGATAAATGTGATAAATGAGAAAATTGGAGTCCAAGAAATAACATTCTTCTTAATTTGACATGATTGCCGGAACTCAGCGATTACACTGGGCGCTGTGGAAGCGATTCATTTAAAAATTTAGATAAATAAATCATTCTTTACTGTGGGACCAATCCCATCCGTTATCGCGCGCTGAAGAAATACCGACAGTTTCAAAAACCACATTTCATTGACTTTCAAACAATGTCAGTTCGTTTGAGTTTTAACATTTGGGTCACATATTCGTACCAACATGTATTTAGCGATGTCTATATGATATTACTAGGTTGCATCGCTTTTAACAGTGAAACGATTGACTGTGGGACTTAATTGAACTAACTTTGCACTGTGACCTGATAAATGTGATAAATGAGAAAATTGGGTCCAAGAAATAACATTCGTCTTAATTTGACATGATTGCCGGAACTCAGTGATTACACTGGGCGCTGTGGTAGCGCTTCACTTAAAAATTTAAATAAATAAGTCTTTTACTGTGGGACCAATCCTATCCATTATCGCGGGCTGAAGAAATAGCGACAGTTTCAAAAACTACATTTCATTGACTTTCTAACGGTTTCAGTCCGTTTGAGTTACAACGGTTGGGTCACATATTCGTACAAACATGTATTTAGCGATATTTATCTGATATTACTAGGTTGCATCGCTTTTAACAGTGAAACGATTGACTGTGGGACTTAATTGAACTAACTTTGGACTGTGACCTCATAAATGTGATAAATGAGAAAATTGGACTCCAAGAAATAACATTCTTTTTTATTTGACATGATTGCCGGAACTCAGCGATTAGACTTGGCCCTGTGGTAGGGATTCATTTAAAAATTTAGATTAATAAGTCATTTTTTATTGTGGGACCAATCCTAGCCGTTATCGTGCGCTGAAGAAATAGAGACAATTTCAGATACTACATTTCACTGACTTTGTAAAGGTGTCAGTCCGTTTGAGTTTTAACGGTTGGGTCACATATTTGTGCCAACATGTGTTTAGCAATATTTTCCTGATATTACTATTTTGTATGGCTGTTAACAGTGAGGCGATCGACTGTGGAACTTAATTAAACTGATTATGGACTGTGACCTTATAAATGGGAAACTGAGACAATTGGACTCCTAGAAAAAACATTCTTCTTAATTTGAAATGATTGCAGAACCTCAGCGATTACACTGGGCGCTGTAATAGCGCTTCAATTAAAAACTAAGATAAAAAAGTAATTTTCTACTGTAAGACCAATCCTAGCCGTTAGTGCACGCTGAAGAAATAGAGACAGTTTCAAATGCTACATTTTACTGACTTTCTATCGGTGTCAGGCCGTTTGAGTTTTAACGGTTGGGTCACATATTCGTACCAACATCTATTTAGCAATATTTATCTGATATTACTAGGTTGCATCTCTTTTAACAGTGAAACGATTGACTGTGGGACTTAATTGAACTAACTTTGGACTGTCACCTGATAAATGTGATAAATGAGAAAATTGGAGTCCAAGAAATAACATTCTTCTTAATTTGACATGATTGCCGGAACTCAGCGATTACACTGGGTGCTGTGGGATCGATTCATTAAAAAATTTAAATTAATAAGTCATTTTTTGCTGTGGGACCAATCCTAGCAGTTATCGCGCGCTGAAGAAATAGAGACAGTTTCAAATACTACATTTCACTGACTTTCTAAAGGTGTCACTCCGTTTGAGTTTTAACGGTTGGGTCACATATTCGTACCAACATGTATTTAGCGATGTCTATATGATATTACTAGGTTGCATCGCTTTTAACAGTGAAACGATTGACTGTGGGACTTAATTGAACTAACTCTGCACTGTGACCTGATAATTGTGATAAATGAGAAAATTGGGTCCAAGAAATAACATTCGTCTTAATTTGACATGATTGCCGGAACTCAGTGATTACACTGGGCGCTGTGGTAGCGCTTCACTTAAAAATTTAGATTAATAAGTCTTTTTTTACTGTGGGACTAATCCTATCCGTTATCGCGCGCTGAAGAAATAGCGACAGTTTCAAAAACTACATTTCATTGACTTTGTAACGGTTTCAGTCCGTTTGAATTACAACGGTTGGGTCACATATTCGTACAAACATGTATTTAGCGATATTTATCTGATATTACTAGGTTGCATCGCTTTTAACAGTGAAACGATTGACTGTGGGACTTAATTGAACTAACTTTGGACTGTGACCTGATAAATGTGATAAATGAGAAAATTGGATCCAAGAAATAACATTCTTTTTAATTTGACGTGATTGCCGGAACTCAGCGATTACACTGGGCGCTGTGGTAGCGCTTCATTTACAAATTTAGATAAATAAATCATTCTTTACTGTGGGACCAATCCTATCCGCTTTCGCGCGCTGAAGAAATAGAGACAGTTTGAAATACTACATTTCACTGACTTTCTAAAGGTGTCAGTCCGTTTGAGTTTTAACGGTTGGGTCACATATTCGTACCAACATGTATTTAGCGATGTCTATATGATATTACTAGGTTGCATCGCTTTTAACAGTGAAACGATTGACTGTGGGACTTAATTGAACTAACTCTGCACTGTGACCTGATAATTGTGATAAATGAGAAAATTGGGTCCAAGAAATAACATTCGTCTTAATTTGACATGATTGCCGGAACTCAGTGATTACACTGGGCGCTGTGGTAGCGCTTCACCTAAAAATTTAGATTAATAAGTCTTTTTTTACTGTGGGAGTAATCCTATCCGTTATCGCGCGCTGAAGAAATAGCGACAGTTTGAAATACTACATTTCACTGACTTTCTAAAGGTGTCAGTCCGTTTGAGTTTTAACGGTTGGGTCACATATTCGTACCAACATGTATTTAGCGATGTCTATATGATATTACTAGGTTGCATCGCTTTTAACAGTGAAACGATTGACTGTGGGACTTAATTGAACTAACTCTGCACTGTGACCTGATAATTGTGATAAATGAGAAAATTGGGTCCAAGAAATAACATTCGTCTTAATTTGACATGATTGCCGGAACTCAGTGATTACACTGGGCGCTGTGGTAGCGCTTCACCTAAAAATTTAGATTAATAAGTCTTTTTTTACTGTGGGAGTAATCCTATCCGTTATCGCGCGCTGAAGAAATAGCGACAGTTTCAAAAACTACATTTCATTGACTTTCTAACGGTTTCAGTCCGTTTGAGTTACAACGGTTGGGTCACATATTCGTACAAACATGTATTTAGCGATATTTATCTGATATTACTAGGTTGCATCGCTTTTAACAGTGAAACGATTGACTGTGGGACTTAATTGAACTAACTTTGGACTGTGACCTGATAAATGTGATAAATGAGAAAATTGGACTCCAAGAAATAACATTCTTTTTAATTTGACGTGATTGCCGGAACTCAGCGATTACACTGGGCGCTGTGGTAGCGCTTTATTTACAAATTTAAATAAATAAATCATTCTTTACTGTGGGACCAATCCTATCCGCTTTCGCGCGCTGAAAAAATACCGACAGTTTCAAAAACCACATTTCATTGACTTTCTAACAGTGTCAGTCCGTTTGAGTTTCAACGGTTGGGTCACATGTTCGTTCTAACATGTATTTAGCGATATTTATCTGATATTACTAGGTTGCATCTCTTTTAACAGTGAAACGATTGACTGTGGGAGTTAATTGAACTATCTTTGGACTGTGACCTGATAAATGTGATAAATGAGAAAATTGGACTCCAAGAAATAACATTCTTTTTAATTTGACGTGATTGCCGGAACTCAGCGATTTCACTGGGCGCTGTCGTAGCGCTTCATTTACAAATTTAGATAAATAAATCATTCTTTACTGTGGGACCAATCCTATCCGCTTTCGCGCGCTGAAAAAATACCGACAGTTTCAAAAACCACATTTCATTGACTTTCTAACAGTGTCAGGCCGTTTGAGTTACAACGGTTGGGTCACATGTTCGTTCTAACATGTATTTAGCGATATTTATCTGATATTACTAGGTTGCATCTCTTTTAACAGTGAAACGATTGACGGTGGGACTTAATTGAACTAACTTTGGACTGTGACCTGATAAATGTGATAAATGAGAAAATTGGACTCCGAGAAATAACATTCTTCTTAATTTGACATGATTGCCGGAACTCAGCGATTACACTGGGCGCTGTGGTAGCGCTTCATTTAAAAATTTAGATTCATAAGTCATTTTTTACTGTGGGACCAATCCTAGCCGTTATTGCGCGCTGAAGAAATAGCGTCAGTTTCAAAAACTACATTTCATTGACTTTCTAACAGTGTCAGTCCGTTTGAGTTACAACGGTTGGGTCACATATTCGTAGCAACATGTATTTAGCGATATTTATCTGATATTACTAGGTTCCATATCTTTTAACAGTGAAACGTTTGACTGTGGGACTTAATTGAACTAACTTTGGACTGTGACCTGATAAATGTGATAAATGAGAAAATTGGATCCAAGAAATAACATTCTTTTTAATTTGACGTGATTGCCGGAACTCAGCGATTACACTGGGCGCTGTGGTAGCGCTTCATTTACAAATTTAGATAAATAAATCATTCTTTACTGTGGGACCAATCCTATCCGCTTTCGCGCGCTGAAGAAATAGAGACAGTTTGAAATACTACATTTCACTGACTTTCTAAAGGTGTCAGTCCGTTTGAGTTTTAACGGTTGGGTCACATATTCGTACCAACATGTATTTAGCGATGTCTATATGATATTACTAGGTTGCATCGCTTTTAACAGTGAAACGATTGACTGTGGGACTTAATTGAACTAACTCTGCACTGTGACCTGATAATTGTGATAAATGAGAAAATTGGGTCCAAGAAATAACATTCGTCTTAATTTGACATGATTGCCGGAACTCAGTGATTACACTGGGCGCTGTGGTAGCGCTTCACCTAAAAATTTAGATTAATAAGTCTTTTTTTACTTTGGGAGTAATCCTATCCGTTATCGCGCGCTGAAGAAATAGCGACAGTTTCAAAAACTACACTTCATTGACTTTCTAACGGTTTCAGTCCGTTTGAGTTACAACGGTTGGGTCACATATTCGTACAAACATGTATTTAGCGATATTTATCTGATATTACTAGGTTGCATCGCTTTTAACAGTGAAACGATTGACTGTGGGACTTAATTGAACTAACTTTGGACTGTGACCTGATAAATGTGATAAATGAGAAAATTGGACTCCAAGAAATAACATTCTTTTTAATTTGACGTGATTGCCGGAACTCAGCGATTACACTGGGCGCTGTGGTAGCGCTTTATTTACAAATTTAAATAAATAAATCATTCTTTACTGTGGGACCAATCCTATCCGCTTTCGCGCGCTGAAAAAATACCGACAGTTTCAAAAACCACATTTCATTGACTTTCTAACAGTGTCAGTCCGTTTGAGTTTCAACGGTTGGGTCACATGTTCGTTCTAACATGTATTTAGCGATATTTATCTGATATTACTAGGTTGCATCTCTTTTAACAGTGAAACGATTGACTGTGGGAGTTAATTGAACTATCTTTGGACTGTGACCTGATAAATGTGATAAATGAGAAAATTGGACTCCAAGAAATAACATTCTTTTTAATTTGACGTGATTGCCGGAACTCAGCGATTTCACTGGGCGCTGTCGTAGCGCTTCATTTACAAATTTAGATAAATAAATCATTCTTTACTGTGGGATCAATCCTATCCGCTTTCGCGCGCTGAAAAAATACCGACAGTTTCAAAAACCACATTTCATTGACTTTCTAACAGTGTCAGGCCGTTTGAGTTACAACGGTTGGGTCACATGTTCGTTCTAACATGTATTTAGCGATATTTATCTGATATTACTAGGTTGCATCTCTTTTAACAGTGAAACGATTGACGGTGGGACTTAATTGAACTAACTTTGGACTGTGACCTGATAAATGTGATAAATGAGAAAATTGGACTCCGAGAAATAACATTCTTCTTAATTTGACATGATTGCCGGAACTCAGCGATTACACTGGGCGCTGTGGTAGCGCTTCATTTAAAAATTTAGATTCATAAGTCATTTTTTACTGTGGGAACAATCCTAGCCGTTATTGCGCGCTGAAGAAATAGCGACAGTTTCAAAAACTACATTTCATTGACTTTCTAACAGTGTCAGTCCGTTTGAGTTACAACGGTTGGGTCACATATTCGTAGCAACATGTATTTAGCGATATTTATCTGATATTACTAGGTTCCATATCTTTTAACAGTGAAACGTTTGACTGTGGGACTTAATTGAACTAACTTTGGACTGTGACCTGATAAATGTGATAAATGAGAAAATTGGACTCCAAGAAATAACATTCTTTTTAATTTGACGTGATTGCCGGAACTCAGCGATTACACTGGGCGCTGTGGTAGCGCTTCATTTACAAGTTTAGATAAATAAATCATTCTTTACTGTGGGACCAATCCTATCCGCTTTCGCGCGCTGAAAAAATACCGACAGTTTCAAAAACCACATTTCATTGACTTTCTAACAGTGTCAGTCCGTTTGAGTTACAACGGTTGGGTCACATGTTCGTTCTAACATGTATTTAGCGATATTTATCTGATATTACTAGGTTGCATCGCTTTTAACAGTGAAACGATTGACTGTTGGACTTAATTGAACTAACTTTGGACTGTGACCTGATAAATGTGATAAATGAGAAAATTGGACTCCAAGAAATAACATTCTTTTTAATTTGACGTGATTGCCGGAACTCAGCGATTACACTGGGCGCTGTGGTAGCGCTTCATTTACAAATTTAGATAAATAAATCATTCTTTACTGTGGGACCAATCCTATCCGCTTTCGCGCGCTAAAAAAATACCGACAGTTTCAAAAACCACATTTCATTGACTTTCTAACAGTGTCAGTCCGTTTGAGTTACAACGGTTGGGTCACATGTTCGTTCTAACATGTATTTAGTGATATTTATCTGATATTACTAGGTTGCATCTCTTTTAACAGTGAAACGATTGCCTGTGGGACTTAATTGAACTAACTTTGGACTGTGACCTGATAAATGTGATAAATGAGAAAATTGGACTCCAAGAAATAACATTCTTCTTAATTTGACATGTTTGCCGGAACTCAGCGATTACACTGGGCGCTGTGGTAGCGCTTCATATAAAAATTTAGATTCATAAGTCATTTTTTACTGCGGGACCAATCCTAGCCGTTATTGCGCGCTGGAGAAATAGCGACAGTTTCAAAAACTACATTTCATTGTCTTTCTAACGGTGTCAGTCCGTTTGAGTTACAACGGTTGGGTCACATATTCGTAGCAACATGTATTTAGCGATATTTATCTGATATTACTAGGTTGCATATCTTTTAACAGTGAAACGATTGACTGTGGGACTTAATTGAACTAACTTTGGACTGTGACCTGATAAATGTGATAAATGAGACAATTGGACTCCAAGAAATAACATTCTTCTTACCTTGACGTGATTGCCGGAACTCAGCGATTACACTGGGCGCTGTTGTAGCGCTTCATTTAAAAATTTATTTAAATAAATCATTCTTTACTGTGGAACCAATCCTATCCGTTATCGCGCGCTGAAGAAATACCGACAGTTTCAAAAACTACATTTCATTGTCTTTCTAACGGTGTCAGTCCGTTTGAGTTACAACGGTTGGGTCACATATTCGTAGCAACATGTATTTAGCGATATTTATCTGATAATACTAGGTTGCATCTCTTTTAACAGTGAAACGATTGACTGTAGGACTTAATTGAACTAACTTTGGACTGTGACCTGATAAATGTGATAAATGAGACAATTGGGCTTCAAGAAATAACATTCTTCTTAATTTGACGTGATTGCCGGAACTCAGCGATTACACTGGGCGCTGTGGTAGCGCTTCATTTAAAAATTTAGATTCATAAGTCATTTTTTACTGTGGAACCAATCCTAGCCGTTATCGCGGGCTGAAGAGATAGCGACAGTTTCAAAAACTACATTTCATTGTCTTTCTAACGGTGTCAGTCCGTTTGAGTTACAACGGTTGGGTTACATATTCGTACCAACATGTATTTAGCGATATTTATGTGATATTACAAGGTTGCATCGCTTTTAAGAATGAAACGATTGACTGTGGGACTTAATTGAACTAACTTTGGACTGTGACCTGATAAATGTGATAAATGAGACAATTGGAATCCAAGAAATAACATTCTTCTTAATTTGACGTGATTGCCGGAACTCAGCGATTACACTGGGCGCTGTTGTAGCGCTTCATTTAAAAATTTATTCAAATTAATCATTCTTTACTGTGGGACCAATCCTATCCGCTTTCGCGCGCTGAAAAAATACCGACAGTTTCAAAAACCACATTTCATTGACTTTCTAACAGTGTCAGTCCGTTTGTGTTACAACGGTTGGGTCACATGTTCGTTCTAACATGTATTTAGTGATATTTATCTGATATTACTAGGTTGCATCTCTTTTAACAGTGAAACGATTGACGGTGGGACTTAATTGAACTAACTTTGGACTGTGACCTGATAAATGTGATAAATGAGAGATTTGGACTCCAAGAAATAACATTCTTCTTAATTTGACATGTTTGCCGGAACTCAGCGGTTACACTGGGCACTGTGGTAGCGCTTCATTTAAAAATTTAGATTCATAAGTCATTTTTTACTGCGGGACCAATCCTAGCCGTTATTGCGCGCTGGAGAAATAGCGACAGTTTCAAAAACTACATTTCATTGTCTTTCTAACGGTGTCAGTCCGTTTGAGTTACAACGGTTGGGTCACATATTCGTAGCAACATGTATTTAGCGATATTTATCTGATATTACTAGGTTGCATATCTTTTAACAGTGAAACGATTGACTGTGGGACTTAATTGAACTAACTTTGGACTGTGACATGATAAATGTGATAAATGAGACAATTGGGCTTCAAGAAATAACATTTTTCTTAATTTGACGTGATTGCCGGAACTCAGCGATTACACTGGGCGCTGTGGTAGCGCTTCATTTAAAAATTTAGATTCATAAGTCATTTTTTACTGTGGAACTAATCCTAGCCGTTATCGCGGGCTGAAGAGATAGCGACAGTTTCAAAAACTAAATTTCATTGTCTTTCTAACGGTGTCAGTCCGTTTGAGTTACAACGGTTGGGTTACATATTCGTACCAACATGTATTTAGCAATATTTATGTGATATTACAAGGTTGCATCGCTTTTAAGAATGAAACGATTGACTGTGGGACTTAATTGAACTAACTTTGGACTGTGACCTGATAAATGTGATAAATGAGACAATTGGAATCCAAGAAATAACATTCTTCTTAATTCGACGTGATTGCCGGAACTCAGCGATTACACTGGGCGCTGTTGTAGCGCTTCATTTAAAAATTTATTTAAATAAATCATTCTTTACTGTGGGACCAATCCTATCCGTTATCGCGCGCTGAAGAAATACCGACAGTTTCAAAAACTACATTTCATTGACTTTCTAACAGTGTCAGTCCGTTTGAGTTGCAACGGTTGGGTCACATATTCGTACCAACATGTATTTAGCGATGTTTTTATGATATTACTAGGTTGCATCGCTTTTAACAGTGAAACGATTGACTGTGGGACGTAATTGAACTAACTTTGGACTGTGACCTGATAAATGTGATAAATGAGACAATTGGGCTTCAAGAAATAACATTCTTCTTAATTTGACGTGATTGCCGGAACTCAGCGATTACACTGGGCGCTGTGGTAGCGCTTCATTTAAAAATTTAGATTCATAAGTCATTTTTTACTGTGGAACCAATCCTAGCCGTTATCGCGGGCTGAAGAGATAGCGACAGTTTCAAAAACTACATTTCATTGTCTTTCTAACGGTGTCAGTCCGTTTGAGTTACAACGGTTGGGTCACATATTCGTACCAACATGTATTTAGCGATATTTATGTGATATTACAAGGTTGCATCGCTTTTAAGAATGAAACGATTGACTGTGGGACTTAATTGAACTAACTTTGGACTGTGACCTGTTAAATGTGATAAATGAGACAATTGGAATCCAAGAAATAACATTCTTCTTAATTTGACGTGATTGCCGGAACTCAGCGATTACACTGGGCGCTGTTGTAGCGCTTCATTTAAAAATTTATTCAAATAAATCATTCTTTACTGTGGGACCAATCCTATCTGTTATCGCGCGCTGAAGAAATACCGACAGTTTCAAAAACTACATTTCATTGACTTTGTAACAGTGTCAGTCCGTTTGAGTTGCAAGGGTTGGGTCACATATTCGTACCAACATGTATTTAGCGATATTTTTATGATATTACTAGGTTGCATCGCTTTTAACAGTGAAACGATTGACTGTGGGACTTAATTGAACTAACTTTGGACTGTGACCTGATAAATGTGATAAATGAGACAATTGGACTCCAAGAAATAACATTCTTCTTAATTTGACGTGATTGCCGGAACTCAGCGATTACACTGGGCGCTGTTGTAGCGCTTCATTTAAAAATTTATTTAAATAAATCATTCTTTACTGTGGGACCAATCCTATCCGTTATCGCGCGCTGAAGATATACCGACAGTTTCAAAAACTACATTTCATTGTCTTTCTAACGGTGTCAGTCCGTTTGAGTTACAACGGTTGGGTCACATATTCGTAGCAACATGTATTTAGCGATATTTATCTGATATTACTAGGTTGCATCTCTTTTAACAGTGAAACGATTGACTGTGGGACTTAATTGAACTAACTTTGGACTGTGACCTGATAAATGTGATAAATGAGAAAATTGGGCTTCAAGAAATGACATTCTTCTTAATTTGACGTGATTGCCGGAACTCAGCGATTACACTGGGCGCTGTGGTAGCGCTTCATTTAAAAATTTTGATTCATAAGTCATTTTTTACTGTGGAACCAATCCTAGCCGTTATCGCGCGCTGAAGAAATAGCGACAGTTTCAAAAACTACATTTCATTGTCTTTCTAACGGTGTCAGCCTGTTTGAGTTACAACGGTTGTGTCACATATTCGTACCAACATATATTTAGCGATATTTTTCTGATATTACTAGGTTGCATCGCTTTTAACAGTGAAACGATTGACTGTGGGACTTAATTGAACTAACTTTGGACTGAGAGCTGATAAATGTGATAAATGAGACAATTGGGCTTCAAGAAATAACATTCTTCTTAATTTGACGTGATTGTCGGAACTCAACGATTACACTGGGCGCTGTGGTAGCGCTTTACTTAAAAATTTAGATTCATAATTCATTTTTTACTGTGGAACCAATCCTATCCGTTATCGCGCGCTGAAGAAATAGCGACAGTTTCAAAAACTACATTTCATTGTCTTTCTAACGGTGTCAGTCTGTCTGAGTTACAACGGTTGGGTCACATATTCGTACCAACATGTATTTAGCGATATTTATGTGATATTACTAGGTTGCATCGCTTTTAACAGTGAAACGATTGACTGTGGGACTTAATTGAACTAACTTTGGACTGAGAGCTGATAAATGTGATAAATGAGACAATTGGGCTTCAAGAAATAACATTCTTCTTAATTTGACGTGATTGTCGGAACTCAACGATTACACTGGGCGCTGTGGTAGCGCTTTATTTAAAAATTTAGATTCATAATTCATTTTTTACTGTGGAACCAATCCTAGCCGTTATCGCGCGCTGAAGAAATAGCGACAGTTTCAAAAACTACATTTCATTGTCTTTCTAACGGTGTCAGTCTGTCTGAGTTACAACGGTTGGGTCACATATTCGTACCAACATGTATTTAGCGATATTTATTTGATATTACAAGGTTGCATCGCTTTTAAGAATGAAACGATTGACTGTGGGACTTCATTGAACTAACTTTGGACTGTGACATGATAAATGTGATAAATGAGACAATTGGACTCCAAGAAATAACATTCTTCTTAATTTGACGTGATTGCCGGAACTCAGCGATTACACTGGGCGCTGTGGTAGCGCTTCATTTAAAATTTTAGATAAATAAGTAATTCTTTACTGTGGGACCAATCCTATCCGTTTTAGCGCGCTGAAGAAATAGCGACAGTTTCAAAAACAACATTTCATTGACTTTCTAACGGTGTCAGTCCGTTTAAGGTACAACGGTTGGGACAAATATTTGTACCAACATGTATTTAGCGATATTTATCTGATATTACTAGGTTGCATCGCTTTTAACAGTGAAACGATTGACTGTGGGACGTAATTGAACTATCTTTGGACTGTGACCTGATAAATATGATAAATGAGAAAATTGGACTCCAAGAAAAAACATTCTTCTCAATTTGACATGATTGCCGGAACTCAGCGATTACACTGGGCGCTGTGGTAGCGCTTCATTTAAAATTTTAGATTAAAAAGTCATTTTTTACTGTGGAACCAATACTAGCAGTTATTGCGCGCTAAAGAAATAGAGACAGTTTCAAGTACTACATTTCACTGACTTTCTAAAGGTGTCAGTCCCTTTGAGTTACAATTGTTGGGTCACATATTCGTGCCTACATGCATTTAGCGATATTTTTCTGATATTTCTATGGTGTATGGCTTTTAACAGTGAAGCGATTGACTGTGGGACTTAATTGAACTAACTTTGGACTGTGACCTGATAAATGTGATAAATGAGAAAATTGGACGCCAAGAAATAACATTCTTCTTAATTTGACATAATTGCCGGAACTCAGCGATTACACTGGGCGCTGTGGTAGCGTTTCATTTAAAAATTTAGATTAATAAGTCATTTTTTACTGTGGAACCAATACTAGCAGTTATTGCGCGCTAAAGAAATAGAGACAGTTTCAAGTACTACATTTCACTGACTTTCTAAAGGTGTCAGTCCCTTTGAGTTACAATTGTTGGGTCACATATTCGTGCCTACATGCATTTAGCGATATTTTTGTGATATTCCTATGGTGTATGGCTTTTAACAGTGAAGCGATTGACTGTGGGACTTAATTGAACTGACTTTGGAATGTGACCTGATAAATGTGATAAATGAGAAAATTGGACGCCAAGAAATAACATTCTTCTTAATTTGACATAATTGTCGGAACTCAGCGATTACACTGGGCGCTGTGGTAGCGCTTCATTTAAAAATTTAGATTAGAAAGTCATTTTTTACTGTGGAACCAATCCTAGAAGTTATCGTGCGCTGAAGAAATAGCGACAATTTCAAAAATTACATTTCATTGACTCTCTAACGGTGTAAGTCCGTTTCAGTTACAACGGTTGTGTCACATATTCGTACCAACATGTATTTAGCGATATTTATATGATATTACAAGGTTGCATCGCTTTTAAGAATGAAACGATTGACTGTGGGACTTAATTGAACTAACTTTGGACTGTGACCTGATAAATGTGATAGATGAGACAATTGGAATCCGAGAAATAACATTCTCCTTAATTTGACGTGATTGCCGGAACTCAGCGATTACACTGGGCGCTGTTGTAGCGCTTCATTTAAAAATTTATTTAAATAAATCATTCTTTACTGTGGGACCAATCCTATCCGTTATCGCGCGCTGAAGATATACCGACAGTTTCAAAAACTACATTTCATTGTCTTTCTAACGGTGTCAGTCCGTTTGAGTTACAACGGTTGGGTCACATATTCGTAGCAACATGTATTTAGCGATATTTATCTGATATTACTAGGTTGCATCTCTTTTAACAGTGAAACGATTGACTGTGGGACTTAATTGAACTAACTTTGGACTGTGACCTGATAAATGTGATAAATGAGAAAATTGGGCTTCAAGAAATGACTTTCTTCTTAATTTGACGTGATTGCCGGAACTCAGCGATTACACTGGGCGCTGTGGTAGCGCTTCATTTAAAAATTTAGATTCATAAGTCATTTTTTACTGTGGAACCAATCCTAGCCGTTATCGCGCGCTGAAGAAATAGCGACAGTTTCAAAAACTACATTTCATTGTCTTTCTAACGGTGTCAGTCCGTTTGAGTTACAACGGTTGTGTCACATATTCGTACCAACATATATTTAGCGATGTTTATGTGATATTACAAGGTTGCATCGCTTTTAAGAATGAAACGATTGACTGTGGGACTTAAATGAACTAACTTTGGACTGTGACCTGATAAATGTGATAAATGAGACAATTGGAATCCAAGAAATAACATTCTCCTTAATTTGACGTGATTGCCGGAACTCAGCGATTACACTGGGCGCTGTTGTAGCGCTTCATTTAAATATTTATTTAAGTAAATCATTCTTTACTGTGGGACCAATCCTATCCGTTATCGCGCGCTGAAGAAATACCGACAGTTTCAAAAACTAAATTTCATTGACTTTCTAATATTGTCAGTCCGTTTGAGTTGCAACGGCTGGGTCACATATTCGTACCAACCTGTATTTAGCGATATTTTTCTGATATTACTAGGTTGCATCGCTTTTAACAGTGAAACGATTGACTGTGGGACTTAATTGAACTAACTTTGGACTGAGAGCTGATAAATGTGATAAATGAGACAATTGGGCTTCAAGAAATAACATTCTTCTTAATTTGACGTGATTGTCGGAACTCAACGATTACACTGGGCGCTGTGGTAGCGCTTTATTTAAAAATTTAGATTCATAATCCATTTTTTACTGTGGAACCAATCCTAGCCGTTATCACGAGGTGAAGAAATAGCGACAGTTTCAAAAACTACATTTCATTGACTTTCTAACGGTGTCAGTCCGTTTGAGTTACAATTGTTGGGTCACATATTCGTGCCTACATGCATTTAGCGATATTTTTCTGATATTCCTATGGTGTATGGCTTTTAACAGTGAAGCGATTGACTGTGGGACTTAGTTGAACTAACTTTGGACTGTGACCTGATAAATGTGATAAATGAGAAAATTGGACGCCAAGAAATAACATTCTTCTTAATTTGACATAATTGCCGGAACTCTGCGATTACACTGGGCGCTGTGGTAGCGTTTCATTTAAAAATTTAGATTAATAAGTCATTTTTTACTGTGGAACCAATACTAGCAGTTACTGCGCGCTAAAGAAATAGAGACAGTTTCAAGTACTACATTTCACTGACTTTCTAAAGGTGTCAGTCCGTTTGAGTTACAATTGTTGGGTCACATATTCGTGCCTACATGCATTTAGCGATATTTTTGTGATATTCCTATGGTGTATGGCTTTTAACAGTGAAGCGATTGACTGTGGGACTTAATTGAACTAACTTTGGACTGTGACCTGATAAATGTGATAAATGAAAAAATTGGACGCCAAGAAATAACATTCTTCTTAATTTGACATAATTGTCGGAACTCAGCGATTACACTGGGCGCTGTGGTAGCGCTTCATTTAAAAATTTAGATTAGAAAGTCATTTTTTACTGTGGGACCAATCCTAGAAGTTATCGTGCGCTGAAGAAATAGCGACAATTTCAAAAATTACATTTCATTGACTCTCTAACGGTGTAAGTCCGTTTCAGTTACAACGGTTGTGTCACATATTCGTACCAACATGTATTTAGCGATATTTATATGATATTACAAGGTTGCATCGCTTTTAAGAATGAAACGATTGACTGTGGGACTTAATTGAACTAACTTTGGATTGTGACCTGATAAATGTGATAGATGAGACAATTGGAATCCGAGAAATAACATTCTCCTTAATTTGACGTGATTGCCGGAACTCAGCGATTACACTGGGCGCTGTTGTAGCGCTTCATTTAAAAATTTATTTAAGTAAATCATTATTTACTGTGGGACCAATCCTATCCGTTATCGCGCGCTGAAGAAATACCGACAGTTTCAAAAACTAAATTTCATTGACTTTCTAACAGTGTCAGTCCGTTTGAGTTGCAACGGCTGGGTCACATATTCGTACCAACCTGTATTTAGCGATATTTTTCTGATATTACTAGGTTGCATCGCTTTTAACAGTGAAACAATTGACTGTGGGACTTAATTGAACTAACTTTGGACTGAGAGCTGATAAATGTGATAAATGAGACAATTGGGCTTCATGAAATAACATTCCTCTTAATTTGACGTGATTGTCGGAACTCAGCGATTACACTGGGCGCTGTGGTAGCGCTTCATTTAAAAATTTAGATTCATAAGTCATTTTTTACTGTGGAACCAATCCTAGCCGTTATCGCGCGCTGAAGAAATAGCGACAGTTTCAAAAACTACATTTCATTGTCTTTCTAACGGTGTCAGTCTGTCTGAGTTACAACGGTTGGGTCACATATTCGTACCAACATGTATTTAGCGATATTTATGTGATATTACAAGGTTGCATCGCTTTTAAGAATGAAACGATTGACTGTGGGACTTCAATGAACTAACTTTGGACTGTGACATGATAAATGTGATAAATGAGACAATTGGACTCCAAGAAATAACATTCTTCTTAATTTGACGTGATTGCCGGAACTCAGCGATTACACTGGGCGCTGTGGTAGCGCTTCATTTAAAATTTTAGATAAATAAGTAATTCTTTACTGTGGGACCAATCCTATCCGTTTTAGCGCGCTGAAGAAAAAGCGACAGTTTCAAAAATTACATTTCATTGTCTTTCTAACGGTGTCAGTCTGTCTGAGTTACAACGGTTGGGACAAATATTCGTACCAACATGTATTTAGCGATATTTATCTGATATTACTAGGTTGCATCGCTTTTAACAGTGAAACGATTGACTGTGGGACTTAATTGAACTATCTTTGGACTGTGACCTGATAAATATGATAAATGAGAAAATTGGACTCCAAGAAAAAACATTCTTCTTAATTTGACATGATTGCGGGAACTCAGCGATTACACTGGGCGCTGTGGTAGCGCTTCATTTAAAATTTTAGATAAATAAGTAATTCTTTACTGTGAGACCAATCCTATCCGTTATAGCTCGCTGAAGAATTAGCGACAGTTTCACAAACTACATTTCATTGACTTTATAACGGTGTCAGTCCGTTCGAGTTACAACGGTTGGGTCACATATTCGTACCGACATGTATTTAGCGATATTTTTCTGAGATTACTAGGTTGCATCGCTTTCAACAGTGAAACGATTGCCTGGGGGACTTAATTGAACTAACTTTGGACTGTGACCTGATAAATGTGATAAATGGGAAACTTTAGATTAGAAAGTCATTTTTTACTGTGGGACCAATCCTAGAAGTTATCGTGCGCTGAAGAAATAGCGACAATTTCAAAAATTACATTTCATTGACTTTCTAACGGTGTAAGTCCGTTTCAGTTACAACGTTTGGCTCACATATTCGTACCAACATGTATTTAGCGAAATTTTTCTGATATTACTTGGTTGCATCGCTTTTAACAATGAAACGAATGACTGTGGGACTTAATTAAACTAACTTTGGACTGTGACCTGATAAATGTGATAAATAAGACAATTGGACTCCAAGAAATAACATTCTTCGTAATTTGACGTGATTGGCGTAACTCAGCGATTACACTGGGCGCTGTGGTAGCGCTTTATTTAAAAGTTTATATAAATAAATCATTCTTTACTGTGGGACCATTCCTAGCCGTTATCGCGCGCTGAAGAAATAGCGACAGTTTCAAAAACTACATTTCATTGACTTTCTAACGGTGTCAGTCCGTTTGATTTACAACGGCTGGGTCACATATACGTACCAACATGTACTTAGCGATATTTTTCTGAGATTACTAGGTTGCATCGCTTTCAACAGTGAAACGATTGCCTGTGGGACTTAATTGAACTAACTTTGGACTGTGACCTGATAAATGTGATAATTGAGAAAATTGGACTCCAAGAAAAAACATTCTTCTCAATTTGACATGATTGCCGGAACTCAGCGATTACACTGGGCGCTGTGGTAGCGCTTCATTTAAAATTTTAGATTAATAAGTCATTTTTTACTGTGGAACCAATACTAGCAGTTATTGCGCGCTAAAGAAATAGAGACAGTTTCAAGTACTACATTTCACTGACTTTCTAAAGGTGTCAGTCCCTTTGAGTTACAATTGTTGGGTCACATATTCGTGCCTACATGCATTTAGCGATATTTTTGTGATATTCCTATGGTGTATGGCTTTTAACAGTGAAGCGATTGACTGTGGGACTTAATTGAACTAACTTTGGACTGTGACCTGATAAATGTGATAAATAAGACAATTGGACTCCAAGAAATAACATTCTTCGTAATTTGACGTGATTGGCGTAACTCAGCGATTACACTGGGCGCTGTGGTAGCGCTTTATTTAAAAGTTTATATAAATAAATCATTCTTTACTGTGGGACCATTCCTAGCCGTTATCGCGCGCTGAAGAAATAGCGACAGTTTCAAAAACTACATTTCATTGACTTTCTAACGGTGTCAGTTCGTTTGATTTACAACGGCTGGGTCACATATACGTACCAACATGTATTTAGCGATATTTTTCTGAGATTACTAGGTTGCATCGCTTTCAACAGTGAAACGATTGCCTGTGGGACTTAATTGAACTAACTTTGGACTGTGACCTGATAAATGTGATAATTGAGAAAATTGGACTCCAAGAAAAAACATTCTTCTCAATTTGACATGATTGCCGGAACTCAGCGATTACACTGGGCGCTGTGGTAGCGCTTCATTTAAAATTTTAGATTAATAAGTCATTTTTTACTGTGGAACCAATACTAGCAGTTATTGCGCGCTAAAGAATTCGAGACAGTTTCAAGTACTACATTTCACTGACTTTCTAAAGGTGTCAGTCCCTTTGAGTTACAATTGTTGGGTCACATATTCGTGCCTACATGCATTTAGCGATATTTTTCTGATAATCCTATGGTGTATGGCTTTTAACAGTGAAGCGATTGACTGTGGGACTTAATTGAACTAACTTTGGACTGTGACCTGATAAATGTGATAAATGAGAAAATTGGACGCCAAGAAATAACATTCTTCGTAATTTGACGTGATTGGCGTAACTCAGCGATTACACTGGGCGCTGTGGTAGCGCTTTATTTAAAAGTTCATATAAATAAACCATTCTTTACTGTGGGACCATTCCTAGCCGTTTTCGCGCGCTGGAGAAATAGCGACAGTTTCAAAAACTACATTTCATTGACTTTCTAACGGTGTCAGTCCGTTTGATTTACAACGGCTGGGTCACATATTCGTACCAACATGTATTTAGCGATATTTATCTGATATTACTAGGTTGCATCGCTTTTAACAGTGAAACGATTGACTGTGGGACTTAATTGAACTAACTTTGGACTGTGACCTGATAAATGTGATAAATGAGAAAGTTGGACTCCAGGAAATACCATTCTTCTTAATTTGACATGATTGCCGGAACTCAGCGATTACACTGGGCGCTGTGGTAGCGCTTCATTTGAAATTTTAGATAAATAAGTAATTCTTCACTGTGAGACCAATCCTATCCGTTATAGCGCGCTGAAGAATTAGCGACAGTTTCACAAACTACATTTCATTGACTTTATAACGGTGTCAGTCCGTTCGAGTTACAACGGTTGGGTCACATATTCGTACCAACATGTATTTAGCGATATTTATCTGATATTACTAAGTTGCATCGCTTTTAAGAATGAAACGATCGACTGTGGGTCTTAAATGAACTAACTTTGCACTGTGACCTGATAAATGTGATAAATAAGAAAATTGGACTCCAAGAAATAACATTCTTCTTAATTTGACATGATTGCCGGAACTCAGCGATCACACTGGGCGCTGTGGTAGCGCTTCATTTAAAAATTTATATTAATAAGTCATTTTTTACTATGGAACCAATCCTAGCAGTTTTTGCGCGCTGAAGAAATAGAGACAGTTTCAAATACTACATTTTACTGACTTTCTAACGGTGTCAGTCCGTTTGAGTTTTAACGGTTGGGTCACATATTCGTACCAACATGTATTTAGCGATATTTATCTGATATTACTAGGTTGCATCGCTTTTAACATTGAAACGATTGACTGTGTTACTTAATTGAACTAACTTTGAACTGTGACCTGATAAATGTGAGAAATGAGAAAATTGGAGTCCAAGAAATTACATTCTTCTTAATTTGACATGATTGCCGGAAATCAGCGACTACACTGGGCGCAGTGGTAGCGCTTCATTTAAAAATTTAGATTAATAAGTCATTTTTTACTGTGGAATCAATACTAGCAGTTATTGCGCGCTAAAGAAATAGAGACAGTTTCAAGTACTACATTTCACTGACTTTCTAAAGGTGTCAGTCCCTTTGACTTACAATTTTTGGGTCACATATTCGTGCCTACATGCATTTAGCGATATTTTTGTGATATTCCTATGGTGTATGGCTTTTAACAGTGAAGCGATTGACTGTGGGACTTAATTGAACTAACTTTGGACTGTGACCTGATAAATGTGATAAATAAGACAATTGGACTCCAAGAAATAACATTCTTCGTAATTTGACGTGATTGGCGTAACTCAGCGATCACACTGGGCGCTGTGGTAGCGCTTCATTTAAAAATTTATATTAATAAGTAATTTTTTACTATGGAACCAATCCTAGCAGTTATTGCGCGCTGAAGAAATAGAGACAGTTTCAAATACTACATTTTACTGACTTTCTAACGGTGTCAGTCCGTTTGAGTTTTAACGGTTGGGTCACATATTCGTACCAACATGTATTTAGCGATATTTATCTGATATTACTAGGTTGCATCGCTTTTAACATTGAAACGATTGACTTTGTTACTTAATTGAACTAACTTTGAACTGTGACCTGATAAATGTGAGAAATGAGAAAATTGGAGTCCAAGAAATTACATTCTTCTTAATTTGACATGATTGCCGGAAATCAGCGACTACACTGGGCGCAGTGGTAGCGCTTCATTTAAAAATTTAGATTAATAAGTCATTTTTTACTGTGGAATCAATACTAGCAGTTATTGCGCGCTAAAGAAATAGAGACAGTTTCAAGTACTACATTTCACTGACTTTCTAAAGGTGTCAGTCCCTTTGACTTACAATTTTTGGGTCACATATTCGTGCCTACATGCATTTAGCGATATTTTTGTGATATTCCTATGGTGTATGGCTTTTAACAGTGAAGCGATTGACTGTGGGACTTAATTGAACTAACTTTGGACTGTGACCTGCTAAATGTGATAAATAAGACAATTGGACTCCAAGAAATAACATTCTTCGTAATTTGACGTGATTGGCGTAACTCAGCGATTACACTGGGCGCTGTGGTAGCACTTTATTTAAAAGTTTATATAAATAAATCATTCTTTACTGTGGGACCTTTCCAAGCCGTTTTTGCGCGCTGGAGAAATAGCGACAGTTTCAAAAACTACATTTCATTGACTTTCTAACGGTGTCGGTCCGCTTGATTTACAACGGCTGGGTCACATATTCGTACCAACATGTATTTAGCGATATTTATCTGATATTACTAGGTTGCATCGCTTTTAACAGTGAAACGATTGACTGTGGGACTTAATTGAACTAACTTTGGACTGTGACCTGATAAATGTGATAAATGAGAAAGTTGGACTCCAGGAAATACCATTCTTCTTAATTTGACATGATTGCCGGAACTCAGCGATTACACTGGGCGCTGTGGTAGCGCTTCATTTGAAATTTTAGATAAATAAGTAATTCTTCACTGTGAGACCAATCCTATCCGTTATAGCGCGCTGAAGAATTAGCGACAGTTTCACAAACAACATTTCATTGACTTTATAACGGTGTCAGTCCGTTCGAGTTACAACGGTTGGGTCACATATTCGTACCAACATGTATTTAGCGATATTTATCTGATATTACTAAGTTGCATCGCTTTTAAGAATGAAACGATTGACTGTGGGTCTTAAATGAACTAACTTTGCACTGTGACCTGATAAATGTGATAAATGAGAAAATTGGACTCCAAGAAATAACATTCTTCTTAATTTGACATGATTGCCGGAACTCAGCGATTATACTTGGCGCTGTGGTAGCGCTTCATTTAAAAATTTATATTAATAAGTCATTTTTTACTATGGAACCAATCCTAGCAGTTATTGCGCGCTGAAGAATTAGCGACAGTTTCACAAACAACATTTCATTGACTTTATAACGGTGTCAGTCCGTTCGAGTTACAACGGTTGGGTCACATATTCGTACCAACATGTATTTAGCGATATTTATCTGATATTACTAAGTTGCATCGCTTTTAAGAATGAAACGATTGACTGTGGGTCTTAAATGAACTAACTTTGCACTGTGACCTGATAAATGTGATAAATGAGAAAATTGGACTCCAAGAAATAACATTCTTCTTAATTTGACATGATTGCCGGAACTCAGCGATTATACTGGGCGCTGTGGTAGCGCTTCATTTAAAAATTTATATTAATAAGTCATTTTTTACTATGGAACCAATCCTAGCAGTTATTGCGCGCTGAAGAAATAGAGACAGTTTCAAATGCTACATTTTACTGACTTTCTAACGGTGTCAGTCCGTTTGAGTTTTAACGGTTGGGTCACATATTCGTATCAACATGTATTTAGCAATATTTATCTGATATTACTAGGTTGCATCGCTTTTAACAGTGAAACGATTGACTGTGTTACTTAATTGAACTAACTTTGAACTGTGACCTGATAAATGTGAGAAATGAGAAAATTGGACTCCAAGAAATTACATTCTTCTTAATTTGACATGATTGCCGGAAATCAGCGACTACACTGGGCGCTGTGGTAGCGCTTCATTTAAAAATTTAGATTCATAAGTCATTTTTTACTGTGGGACCAATCCTAGCCGTTATCTTGCGCTGAAGAAATAGCGACAGTTTCAAAAACTATATTTCATTGACTTTCTAACGGTGTCAGTCCGTTTGAGTTACAACGGTTGTGTCACATATTCGTACGAACATGTATTTAGCGATATTTATCTGATATTACTAGGTTGCATCGCATTTAACAGTGAAACGATTGACTGTGGGACTTAATTGAACTAACTTTGAACTGTGACCTGATAAATGTGAGAAATGAGAAAATTGGAGTCCAAGAAATTACATTCTTCTTAATTTGACATGATTGCCGGAAATCAGCGACTACACTGGGCGCAGTGGTAGCGCTTCATTTAAAAATTTAGATTAATAAGTCATTTTTTACTGTGGAATCAATACTAGCAGTTATTGCGCGCTAAAGAAATAGAGACAGTTTCAAGTACTACATTTCACTGACTTTCTAAAGGTGTCAGTCCCTTTGACTTACAATTTTTGGGTCACATATTCGTGCCTACATGCATTTAGCGATATTTTTGTGATATTCCTATGGTGTATGGCTTTTAACAGTGAAGCGATTGACTGTGGGACTTAATTGAACTAACTTTGGACTGTGACCTGATAAATGTGATAAATAAGACAATTGGACTCCAAGAAATAACATTCTTCGTAATTTGACGTGATTGGCGTAACTCAGCGATCACACTGGGCGCTGTGGTAGCGCTTCATTTAAAAATTTATATTAATAAGTAATTTTTTACTATGGAACCAATCCTAGCAGTTATTGCGCGCTGAAGAAATAGAGACAGTTTCAAATACTACATTTTACTGACTTTCTAACGGTGTCAGTCCGTTTGAGTTTTAACGGTTGGGTCACATATTCGTACCAACATGTATTTAGCGATATTTATCTGATATTACTAGGTTGCATCGCTTTTAACATTGAAACGATTGACTTTGTTACTTAATTGAACTAACTTTGAACTGTGACCTGATAAATGTGAGAAATGAGAAAATTGGAGTCCAAGAAATTACATTCTTCTTAATTTGACATGATTGCCGGAAATCAGCGACTACACTGGGCGCAGTGGTAGCGCTTCATTTAAAAATTTAGATTAATAAGTCATTTTTTACTGTGGAATCAATACTAGCAGTTATTGCGCGCTAAAGAAATAGAGACAGTTTCAAGTACTACATTTCACTGACTTTCTAAAGGTGTCAGTCCCTTTGACTTACAATTTTTGGGTCACATATTCGTGCCTACATGCATTTAGCGATATTTTTGTGATATTCCTATGGTGTATGGCTTTTAACAGTGAAGCGATTGACTGTGGGACTTAATTGAACTAACTTTGGACTGTGACCTGCTAAATGTGATAAATAAGACAATTGGACTCCAAGAAATAACATTCTTCGTAATTTGACGTGATTGGCGTAACTCAGCGATTACACTGGGCGCTGTGGTAGCACTTTATTTAAAAGTTTATATAAATAAATCATTCTTTACTGTGGGACCTTTCCAAGCCGTTTTTGCGCGCTGG
Organism: Hydractinia symbiolongicarpus; assembly: GCF_029227915.1. NCBI lineage: Eukaryota > Metazoa > Cnidaria > Hydrozoa > Anthoathecata > Hydractiniidae > Hydractinia > Hydractinia symbiolongicarpus. The sequence continues at coordinate 34,483,815 of NC_079878.1, read as the reverse complement.
AGAAATAGCGACAGTTTCAAAAACTACATTTCATTGACTTTCTAACGGTGTCGGTCCGCTTGATTTACAACGGCTGGGTCACATATTCGTACCAACATGTATTTAGCGATATTTATCTGATATTACTAGGTTGCATCGCTTTTAACAGTGAAACGATTGACTGTGGGACTTAATTGAACTAACTTTGGACTGTGACCTGATAAATGTGATAAATGAGAAAGTTGGACTCCAGGAAATACCATTCTTCTTAATTTGACATGATTGCCGGAACTCAGCGATTACACTGGGCGCTGTGGTAGCGCTTCATTTGAAATTTTAGATAAATAAGTAATTCTTCACTGTGAGACCAATCCTATCCGTTATAGCGCGCTGAAGAATTAGCGACAGTTTCACAAACAACATTTCATTGACTTTATAACGGTGTCAGTCCGTTCGAGTTACAACGGTTGGGTCACATATTCGTACCAACATGTATTTAGCGATATTTATCTGATATTACTAAGTTGCATCGCTTTTAAGAATGAAACGATTGACTGTGGGTCTTAAATGAACTAACTTTGCACTGTGACCTGATAAATGTGATAAATGAGAAAATTGGACTCCAAGAAATAACATTCTTCTTAATTTGACATGATTGCCGGAACTCAGCGATTATACTTGGCGCTGTGGTAGCGCTTCATTTAAAAATTTATATTAATAAGTCATTTTTTACTATGGAACCAATCCTAGCAGTTATTGCGCGCTGAAGAATTAGCGACAGTTTCACAAACAACATTTCATTGACTTTATAACGGTGTCAGTCCGTTCGAGTTACAACGGTTGGGTCACATATTCGTACCAACATGTATTTAGCGATATTTATCTGATATTACTAAGTTGCATCGCTTTTAAGAATGAAACGATTGACTGTGGGTCTTAAATGAACTAACTTTGCACTGTGACCTGATAAATGTGATAAATGAGAAAATTGGACTCCAAGAAATAACATTCTTCTTAATTTGACATGATTGCCGGAACTCAGCGATTATACTGGGCGCTGTGGTAGCGCTTCATTTAAAAATTTATATTAATAAGTCATTTTTTACTATGGAACCAATCCTAGCAGTTATTGCGCGCTGAAGAAATAGAGACAGTTTCAAATGCTACATTTTACTGACTTTCTAACGGTGTCAGTCCGTTTGAGTTTTAACGGTTGGGTCACATATTCGTATCAACATGTATTTAGCAATATTTATCTGATATTACTAGGTTGCATCGCTTTTAACAGTGAAACGATTGACTGTGTTACTTAATTGAACTAACTTTGAACTGTGACCTGATAAATGTGAGAAATGAGAAAATTGGACTCCAAGAAATTACATTCTTCTTAATTTGACATGATTGCCGGAAATCAGCGACTACACTGGGCGCTGTGGTAGCGCTTCATTTAAAAATTTAGATTCATAAGTCATTTTTTACTGTGGGACCAATCCTAGCCGTTATCTTGCGCTGAAGAAATAGCGACAGTTTCAAAAACTATATTTCATTGACTTTCTAACGGTGTCAGTCCGTTTGAGTTACAACGGTTGTGTCACATATTCGTACGAACATGTATTTAGCGATATTTATCTGATATTACTAGGTTGCATCGCATTTAACAGTGAAACGATTGACTGTGGGACTTAGTTGAACTAACTTTGGAGTGTGACCTGATAAATGTGATAAATGAGAAAATTGGATTCCAGGAAATAACATTCTTCTTAATTTGACATGATTGCCGGAACTCAGGGATTACACTGGGCGCTGTGGTAGCGCTTCATTTAAAAATTTAGATTTATAATTCATTTTTTACTGTGGGACCAATCCTAGCCGTTATCGCGCGCTGAAGAAATAGCTACATTTTCACAAACTACATTTCATTGACTTTCCAACGGTCTCAGTCCGCTTGAGTTGTCACGGTTGGGTCACATATTCGTACCGACATGTATTTAGCGATATTTTTCTAAAATTACTAGGTTGCATGGCTTTTAACAGTGAAACGAATGCCTGTGGGACTTAATTGAACTAACTTTGGACTGTGACCTGATAAATGTGACAAATGAGAAAATTGGACCCCAAGAAAAAACATTCTTCTAAAGGTGACGTGATTGCTGGAACTCAGCGATTACACTGGGCGCTGGGGTAGCGCTTCATTTAAAAATTTAGATAAATAAGTAATTCTTTACTGTGGGACCAATCCTATCCGTTATAGCGCGCTGAAAAAGTAGCGACAGTTTCAAAAACTACATTTCATTGACTTTCCAACGGTGTCAGTCCGTTTAAGGTACAACGGTTGGGTCACATATTCGTACCAACATGTATTTAGCGATATTTTTCTGATATTACTAGGTTGCATCGATTTTAACAATGAAACGTTTGACTGTAGGACTTAATTGAACTAACTTTGGAATGTGACCTGACAATTGTGATAAATGAGACAATTGGACTACAAGAAATAACACTCTTCTTAATTTGACGTGACTGCCGAACTCAGCGATTAAACTGGGCGCTGTGGTAGCGCTTCATTTAAAAATTTAGATAAATAAATCATTCTTTACTGTGGGACCTTTCCAAGCCGTTTTTGCGCGCTGGAGAAATAGCGACAGTTTCAAAAACTACATTTCATTGACTTTCTAACGGTGTCGGTCCGCTTGATTTACAACGGCTGGGTCACATATTCGTACCAACATGTATTTAGCGATATTTATCTGATATTACTAGGTTGCATCGCTTTTAACAGTGAAACGATTGACTGTGGGACTTAATTGAACTAACTTTGGACTGTGACCTGATAAATGTGATAAATGAGAAAGTTGGACTCCAGGAAATACCATTCTTCTTAATTTGACATGATTGCCGGAACTCAGCGATTACACTGGGCGCTGTGGTAGCGCTTCATTTGAAATTTTAGATAAATAAGTAATTCTTCACTGTGAGACCAATCCTATCCGTTATAGCGCGCTGAAGAATTAGCGACAGTTTCACAAACAACATTTCATTGACTTTATAACGGTGTCAGTCCGTTCGAGTTACAACGGTTGGGTCACATATTCGTACCAACATGTATTTAGCGATATTTATCTGATATTACTAAGTTGCATCGCTTTTAAGAATGAAACGATTGACTGTGGGTCTTAAATGAACTAACTTTGCACTGTGACCTGATAAATGTGATAAATGAGAAAATTGGACTCCAAGAAATAACATTCTTCTTAATTTGACATGATTGCCGGAACTCAGCGATTATACTGGGCGCTGTGGTAGCGCTTCATTTAAAAATTTATATTAATAAGTCATTTTTTACTATGGAACCAATCCTAGCAGTTATTGCGCGCTGAAGAATTAGCGACAGTTTCACAAACAACATTTCATTGACTTTATAACGGTGTCAGTCCGTTCGAGTTACAACGGTTGGGTCACATATTCGTACCAACATGTATTTAGCGATATTTATCTGATATTACTAAGTTGCATCGCTTTTAAGAATGAAACGATTGACTGTGGGTCTTAAATGAACTAACTTTGCACTGTGACCTGATAAATGTGATAAATGAGAAAATTGGACTCCAAGAAATAACATTCTTCTTAATTTGACATGATTGCCGGAACTCAGCGATTATACTGGGCGCTGTGGTAGCGCTTCATTTAAAAATTTATATTAATAAGTCATTTTTTACTATGGAACCAATCCTAGCAGTTATTGCGCGCTGAAGAAATAGAGACAGTTTCAAATGCTACATTTTACTGACTTTCTAACGGTGTCAGTCCGTTTGAGTTTTAACGGTTGGGTCACATATTCGTATCAACATGTATTTAGCAATGTTTATCTGATATTACTAGGTTGCATCGCTTTTAACAGTGAAACGATTGACTGTGTTACTTAATTGAACTAACTTTGAACTGTGACCTGATAAATGTGAGAAATGAGAAAATTGGACTCCAAGAAATTACATTCTTCTTAATTTGACATGATTGCCGGAAATCAGCGACTACACTGGGCGCTGTGGTAGCGCTTCATTTAAAAATTTAGATTCATAAGTCATTTTTTACTGTGGGACCAATCCTAGCCGTTATCTTGCGCTGAAGAAATAGCGACAGTTTCAAAAACTATATTTCATTGACTTTCTAACGGTGTCAGTCCGTTTGAGTTACAACGGTTGTGTCACATATTCGTACGAACATGTATTTAGCGATATTTATCTGATATTACTAGGTTGCATCGCATTTAACAGTGAAACGATTGACTGTGGGACTTAGTTGAACTAACTTTGGAGTGTGACCTGATAAATGTGATAAATGAGAAAATTGGATTCCAGGAAATAACATTCTTCTTAATTTGACATGATTGCCGGAACTCAGGGATTACACTGGGCGCTGTGGTAGCGCTTCATTTAAAAATTTAGATTTATAATTCATTTTTTACTGTGGGACCAATCCTAGCCGTTATCGCGCGCTGAAGAAATAGCTACATTTTCACAAACTACATTTCATTGACTTTCCAACGGTCTCAGTCCGCTTGAGTTGTCACGGTTGGGTCACATATTCGTACCGACATGTATTTAGCGATATTTTTCTAAAATTACTAGGTTGCATGGCTTTTAACAGTGAAACGAATGCCTGTGGGACTTAATTGAACTAACTTTGGACTGTGACCTGATAAATGTGACAAATGAGAAAATTGGACCCCAAGAAAAAACATTCTTCTAAAGTTGACGTGATTGCTGGAACTCAGCGATTACACTGGGCGCTGGGGTAGCGCTTCATTTAAAAATTTAGATAAATAAGTCATTCTTTACTGTGGGACCAATCCTATCCGTTATAGCGCGCTGAAAAAGTAGCGACAGTTTCAAAAACTACATTTCATTGACTTTCCAACGGTGTCAGTCCGTTTAAGGTACAACGGTTGGGTCACATATTCGTACCAACATGTATTTAGCGATATTTTTCTGATATTACTAGGTTGCATCGATTTTAACAATGAAACGTTTGACTGTAGGACTTAATTGAACTAACTTTGGAATGTGACCTGACAATTGTGATAAATGAGACAATTGGACTACAAGAAATAACACTCTTCTTAATTTGACGTGATTGCCGAACTCAGCGATTAAACTGGGCGCTGTGGTAGCGCTTCATTTAAAAATTTAGATAAATAAATCATTCTTTACTGTGGGACCAATCCTAGCAGTTATTGCGCGTAAGAAATAGAGACAGTTTCAAGTACTACATTTCACTGACTTTCTAACCGTGTCAGTTCGTTTGAGTTACAACGGTTGGGTCACATCTTCGTACCAAAATGTATTTAGCGATATTTATCTGATATTACTAGGTTGTATCGCTTTTAACAGTGAAACGATTGACTGTGTTACTTAATTGAACTAACTTTGAACTGTGATCTGATAAATGTGAGAAATGAGAAAATTGGACTCCAAGAAATTACATTCTTCTTAATTTGACATGATTGCCGGGACTCAGCGGCTACACTGGGCGCTGTGGTAGCGCTTCAATTAAAAATTAAGATAAAAAAGTCATTTTTTACTGTGGGACCAATCCTAGCCGTAAGCGCGCTGAAGAAATAGAGACAGTTTCAAATACTACATTTTACTGACTTTTTAACAGTGTCAGTCCGTTTGAGTTACAACGGCTGGGTCACATATTCGTACCAACATGTACTTAGCGATGTTTTTCTGATATTACTAGGTTGCATCACTTTTAACAATGAAACGATTGGCTGTGGGATTTAATTGAACTAACTTTGAACTGTGACCTGATAAATGTGAGAAATGAGAAAATTGGACTCCAAGAAATTACATTCTTCTTAATTTGACATGATTGCCGGAACTCAGCGACTACACTGGGCGCTGTGGTAGCGCTTCAATTAAAAATTAAGATAAAAAAGTCTTTTTTTACTGTGGGACCAATCCTAGCCGTAAGCGCGCTGAAGAAATAGAGACAGTTTCAAATACTACATTTTACTGACTTTCTAAAGGTGTCAGTCCGTTTGAGTTTTAACGGTTGGGTCACATATTCGTTCCAACATGTATTTAGCGATATTTATCTGATATTACTAGGTTGCATCGCTTGTAACAGTGAAACGATTGACTGTGGGACTTAATTGAACTAACTTTGGACTGTGACCTGATAAATGTGATAAATGAGAAAATTTGACGCCAAGAAATAACATTCTTCTTAATTTGATATGATTGCCGGAACTCAGCGATTACACTGGGCGCTGTGGTAGCGCTTCATTTAAAAATTTAGAATAGAAAGTCATTTTTTACTGTGGAACCAATCCTAGAAGTTATCGTGCGCTGAAGAAATAGCGACAATTTCAAAAGATACATTTCATTGACTTTCTAACGGTGGAAGTCCGTTTCAGTTACAACGTTTGGGTCACATATTCGTACCAACATGTATTTAGCGAAATTTTTCTGATATTACTAGGTTGCATCGCTTTTAACAATGAAACGAATGACTGTGGGACTTAATTGAACTAACTTTGGACTGTGACCTGATAAATGTGATAAATGAGACAATTGGACTCCAAGAAATAACATTCTTCGTAATTTGACGTGATTGCCGTAACTCAGCGATCACACTGGGCGCTGTGGTAGCGCTTTATTTAAAGGTTTATATAAATAAATCATTCTTTACTGTGGGACCAATCCTAGCCGTAAGCGCGCTGAAGAAATAGAGACAGTTTCAAATACTACATTTTACTGACTTTCTAACTGTGTCAGTCCGTTTGAGTTTTAACGGTTGGGTCACATATTCGTTCCAACATGCATTTAGCGATATTTATCTGATATTACTAGGTTGCATCGCTTGTAACAGTGAAACGATTGACTGTGGGACTTAATTGAACTAACTTTGGACTGTGACCTGATAAATGTGATAAATGAGAAAACTGGACGCCAAGAAATAACATTCTTCTTAATTTGACATGATTGCCGGAAGTCAGCGATTACACTGGGCGCTGTGTTAGCGCTTTATTTAAAAATTTAGATTAGAAAGTCATTTTTTACTGTGGGACCAATCCTAGAAGTTATCGTGCGCTGAAGAAATAGCGACAATTTCAAAAATTACATTTCATTGATTTTCTAACGGTGTAAGTCCGTTTCAGTTACAACGTTTGGGTCACATATTCGTACCAACATGTATTTAGCGAAATTTTTCTGATATTACTAGGTTGCATCGCTTTTAACAATGAAACGAATGACTGTGGGACTTAATTGAACTAACTTTGGACTGTGACCTGATAAATGTGATAAATGAGAAAATTGGACGCCAAGAAATAACATTCTTCTTAATTTGACATGATTGCCGGAACTCAGCGATTACACTGGGCGCTGTGGTAGCGCTTCATTTAAAAATTTAGATTAGAAAGTCATTTTTTACTGTGGGACCAATCCTAGAAGTTATCGTGCGCTGAAGAAATAGCGACAATTTCAAAAATTACGTTTCATTGACTTTCTAACGGTGTAAGTCCGTTTCAGTTACAACGTTTGGGTCACATATTCGTACCAACATGTATTTAGCGAAATTTTTCTGATATTACTAGGTTGCATCGATTTTAACAATGAAACGAATGACTGTGGGACTTAATTGAACTAACTTTGGACTGTGACCTGATAAATGTGATAAATGAGACAATTGGACTCCAACAAATAACATTCTTCGCAATTTGACGTGATTGCCGTAACTTAGCGATTACACTGGGCGCTGTGGTAGCGCTTTATTTAAAGGTTTATATAAATAAATTATTCTTTACTGTGGGACCAATCCTAGCCGTTATCTCGCGCTGAAGAAATAGCGACAGTTTCAAAAACTATATTTCATTGACTTTCTAACGGTGTCAGTCCGTTTGAGTTACAACGGTTGTGTCACATATTCGTACCAACATGTATTTAGCGATATTTATCTGATATTACTAGGTTGCATCGCTTTTAACAGTGAAACGATTGACTGTGGGACTTAATTGAACTAACTTTGGACTGTGACCTGATAAATGTGATAAATGAGAAAATTAGACTCCAGGAAATAACATTCTTCTTAATTTGACATGATTGCCGGAACTCAGGGATTACACTGGGCGCTTTGGTAGCGCTTCATTTAAAAATTTAGATTTATAATTCATTTTTTACTGTGGGACCAATCCTAGCTTTATCGCGCGCTGAAGATTTAGCGACATTTTCACAAACTACATTTCATTGACTTTCCAACGGTCTCAGTTCGTTTGAGTTAGAACGGTTGGGTCACATCTTCGTACCAAATGTATTTAGCGATATTTATCTGATATTACTAGGTTGCATCGCTTTTAACAGTGAAACGATTGACTGTGGGAATTAATTGAACTAACTTTGAACTGTGGCCTGATAAATGTGATAAATGAGAAAATTGGACGCCAAGAAATAACATTCTTCTCAATTTGACATGATTGCCGGAACTCAGCGATTACACTGGGCGCTGTGGTAGCGCTTCATTTAAAATTTTAGATAAATAAGTCATTCTTCACTGTGGGACCAATCCTAGCCGTAAGCGCGCTGAAGAAATAGAGACAGTTTCAAATACTACATTTTACTGACTTTCTAACAGTGTCAGTCCGTTTGAGTTACAACGGCTGGGTCACATATTCGTACCAACATGTACTTAGCGATGTTTTTCTGATATTACTAGGTTGCATCACTTTTAACAATGAAACGATTGGCTGTGGGATTTAATTGAACTAACTTTGAACTGTGACCTGATAAATGTGAGAAATGAGAAAATTGGACTCCAAGAAATTACATTCTTCTTAATTTGACATGATTGCCGGAACTCAGCGACTACACTGGGCGCTGTGGTAGCGCTTCATTTAAAAATTTAGATTCATAAGTCATTTTTTACTGTGGGACCAATCCTAGCCGTTATCGCGAGCTGAAGAACTAGCGACAGTTTCAAAAACTACATTTCATTGACTTTCTAACAGTGTCAGTCCGTTTAAGGTACAACGGTTGGGTCAAATATTCGTACCAACATGTATTTAGCGATATTTATCTGATATTACTAGGTGGCATCGCTTTTAACAATGAAAGGATTGACTGTGGGACTTAATTGAACTAACTTTGGACTGTGACCTGATAAATGTGATAAATGAGAAAATTGGACTACAGGAAATAATATTGTTCTTAATTTGACAAGATTGCCGGAACTCAGGGATTACACTGGGCGCTGTGGTAGCGCTTCATTTAAAAATTTGGATTTATAATTCATTTTTTACTGTGCGACCAATCCTAGCCGTTATCGCGAGCTGAAGAAATAGCGACAGTTTCAAAAACTACATTTCATTGACTTTCTAACAGTGTCAGTCCGTTTAAGGTACAACGGTTGGGTCACATATTCGTACCAACATGTATTTAGCGATATTTTTCTGAAATTTCTAGGTTGCATGGCTTTTAACAGTGAAACAAATGCCTGTGGGACTTAATTGAACTAACTTTGGACTGTGACCTGATAAATGTGATAAATGAAAAAATTGGACTCCAAGAAATAACATTCTTCTTAATTTGACATGAATGCCGGAACTCAGCGATTACACTGGGCGCTGTGGTAATGCTTCATTTAAAATTTTAGATAAATAAGTCATTCTTCACTGTGGGACCAATCCTATCCGTTATAGCGCGCTGAAGAAATAGCGACAGTTTCAAAAACTACATTTTATTGACTTTCTAACGGTGTCAGTCCGTTTAAGGTAAAACGGTTGGGTCACATGTTCGTTCCAACATGTATTTAGCGATATTTATCTGATATTACTAGGTTGCATCGCTTTTAACAGTGCAACGATTGACTGTGGGACTTAATTGAACTAACTTTGGACTGTGACCTAATAAATGTGATAAATGAGAAAATTGGACTCCAGGAAATAATATTCTTCTTAATTTGACATGATTGCCGGAACTCAGGGATTACACTGGGCGCTGTGGTAGCGCTTCATTTAAAAATTTAGATTTATAATTCATTTTTTACTGTGGGACCAATCCTAGCCGTTATCGCGCGCTGAAGAAATAGCGACACTTTCACAAACTACATTTCATTGACTTTCTAACGGTGTCAGTCCGTTTAAGGTAAAACAGTTGGGTCACATGTTCGTTCCAACATGTATTTAGCGATATTTATGTGATATTACTAGGTTGCATCGCTTTTAACAATGAAACGATTGACTGAGGTACTTAATTGAACAAACTTTGGACTGTGACCTGATAAATGTGATAAATGAGAAAATTGGACTCCAAGAAATTACATTCTTCTTAATTTGACATGATTGCCGGAACTCAGCGACTACACTGGGCGCTGTGGTAGCGCTTCATTTAAAATTTTAGATAAATAAGTCATTCTTCACTGTGGGACCAATCCTATCCGTTATAGCGCGCTGAAGAAATAGCGACAGTTTCAAAAACTACATTTTATTGACTTTCTAACGGTGTCAGTCCGTTTAAGGTAAAACGGTTGGGTCACATGTTCGTTCCAACATGTATTTAGCGATATTTATCTGATATTACTAGGTTGCATCGCTTTTAACAGTGCAACGATTGACTGTGGGACTTAATTGAACTAACTTTGGACTGTGACCTGATAAATGTGATAAATGAGAAAATTGGACTCCAGGAAATAATATTCTTCTTAATTTGACATGATTGCCGGAACTCAGGGATTACACTGGGCGCTGTGGTAGCGCTTCATTTAAAAATTTAGATTTGTAATTCATTTTTTACTGTGGGACCAATCCTAGCCGTTATCGCGCGCTGAAGAAATAGCGACACTTTCACAAACTACATTTCATTGACTTTCTAACGGTGTCAGTCCGTTCGAGGTACAATGGTTGGGTCACATATTCGTACCGACATGTATTTAGCGATATTTTTCTGAAATTTCTAGGTTGCATGGCTTTTAACAGTGAAACGAATGCCTGTGGGACTTAATTGAACTAACTTTGGACTGCGACCTGATAAATGTGATAAATGAAAAAATTGGACTCCTAGAAATAACATTCTTCTTAATTTGACGTGATTGTCGGAACTCAACAATTACACTGGGCGCTGTGGTAGCGCTTCATTTAAGAATCAAGATAAAAAAGTCATTTTTTTAATGTGGTACAAATTTTTGCCGTTAGCGCGCGCTGAAGAAACAGAGACAGTTTCAAATACTACATTTCACTGACTTTCTAACAGTGTCAGTGCGTTTGAGTTTCAACGGTTGGGTCACGTATTCGTACCAACATGTATTTAGCGATATTTTTCTCATATTACTAGGTTGCATCGCTTTTAACACAGAAACGATTGACTGTGGGATTAAATTGAACTGATTTTGGATTGTGACCTTACAAATGTTATAAGTGAGACAAGTTGACTCCAACAAGTAACATTCTTCTTAATTTGACATGATTGCCGAAACTCAGCGATTACACTGGGCGCTGAGGTAGCGATTCATTTAAAAATTTAGATTAAAAAGTCATTTTTTACTGTGGGACCAATCCTAGCCGTTATCGCGCGCTGAAGAAATAGCGACAGTTTCGAAAACTGCATTTCATTGACTTTCTAACGGTGTCAGTCCGTTTGAGTTACCACGGTTGGGTCACATATTCGTACCAACATGTATTTAGCGACATTGTTTGATATTACTAGGTTGCATCGCTTTTAACAATGAAACGATTGACTGGGAGACTTAATTGAACTAACTTTGGACTGCGACCTGATAAATATGACAAATGAGACAATTGGACTCCTAGAAAAAACATTCTTCTTAATTTGACGTGATTGCCGGAACTCAACGATTACACTGGGCGCTCTGGTAGCGCTACATTTAAGAATTAAAATAAAAAAGTCATTTTCTTAATGTGGTACAAATCCTAGCCGTTAGTGGGAGCAGAAGAAATAGAGCCAGTTTCAAATACTACATTTACTGACTTTCTAACGGTGTCAGTCCGTTTGAGTTTCAACGGTTGGGTCACATATTCGTACCAACATATATTCAGCGATATTTATCTGATATTACTAGGTTGCATCGCTTTTAACAGTGAAACAATTGACTGTGGGACTTAATTGAACTAACTTTGGACTGCGACCTGATAAATATGACAAATGAGACAATTGGACTCCTAGAAATAACATTCTTCTTAATTTGACGTGATTGCCGGAACTCAACGATTACACTGGGCGCTCTGGTAGCGCTTCATTTAAGAATTAAGATAAAAAAGTCATTTTTTAATGTGGTACAAATCTTTGCCGTTAGCGCGCGCTGAAGAAACAGAGACAGTTTCAAATGCTACATTTCACTGAATTTCTAACAGTGTCAGTGCGTTTGAGTTTCAATGGTTGGGTCACGTATTCGTACCAACATGTATTTAGCGATATTTTTCTCATATTACTAGGTTGCATCGCTTTTAACAGTGAAACGATTGACTGTGGGATTAAATTGAACTGATTTTGGATTGTGACCTTACAAATGTTATAAGTGAGACAAGTTGACTCCAACAAGTAACATTCTTCTTAATTTGACATGATTGCCGAAACTCAGCGATTACACTGGGCGCTGAGGTAGCGATTCATTTAAAAATTTAGATTAAAAAGTCATTTTTTACTGTGGGACCAATCCTAGCCGTTATCGCGCGCTGAAGAAATAGCGACAGTTTCGAAAACTGCATTTCATTGACTTTCTAACGGTGTCAGTCCGTTTGAGTTACCACGGTTGGGTCACATATTCGTACCAACATGTATTTAGCGACATTGTTTGATATTACTAGGTTGCATCGCTTTTAACAATGAAACGATTGACTGGGAGACTTAATTGAACTAACTTTGGACTGCGACCTGATAAATATGACAAATGAGACAATTGGACTCCTAGAAATAACATTCTTCTTAATTTGACGTGATTGCCGGAACTCAACGATTACACTGGGCGCTCTGGTAGCGCTTCATTTAAGAATTAAAAAAAAAAAGTCATTTTCTTAATGTGGTACAAATCCTAGCCGTTAGCGGGAGCAGAAGAAATAGAGCCAGTTTCAAATACTACATTTACTGACTTTCTAACGGTGTCAGTCCGTTTGAGTTTCAACGGTTGGGTCACATATTCGTACCAACATATATTCAGCGATATTTATCTGATATTACTAGGTTGCATCGCTTTTAACAGTGAAACAATTGACTGTGGGACTTAATTGAACTAACTTTGGACTGCGACCTGATAAATATGACAAATGAGACAATTGGACTCCTAGAAATAACATTCTTCTTAATTTGACGTGATTGCCGGAACTCAACGATTACACTGGGCGCTCTGGTAGCGCTTCATTTAAGAATTAAGATAAAAAAGTCATTTTTTAATGTGGTACAAATCTTTGCCGTTAGCGCGCGCTGAAGAAACAGAGACAGTTTCAAATGCTACATTTCACTGAATTTCTAACAGTGTCAGTGCGTTTGAGTTTCAATGGTTGGGTCACGTATTCGTACCAACATGTATTTAGCGATATTTTTCTCATATTACTAGGTTGCATCGCTTTTAACAGTGAAACGATTGACTGTGGGACTAACTTGAACTGATTTTGGATAATGACCTTAAAAATCTTATAAGTGAGACAAGTTGACTCCAAGAAACAACATTCTTTTTAATATGAAATGATTGCCGAAACTCAGCGATTACACTGGGCGCTGTGGTAGTGCTTCAATTAAAAATTAAGGTAAAAAAGTCATTTTTTACTGTGGGACCAATCCTAGCCGTTAGCGCGCGCTGAAGAAATAGAGACAGTTTTAAATACTACATTTCACTGACTTTCTAACGGTGTCAGTCCGCTTGAGTTTCAACGGTTGGGTCACATATTCGTACCAACATGTATTTAGCGATATTTATCTGATATTACTGGGTTGCATCGCCTTTAACAGTGCAACGATTGACTGTGGGACTTAATTGAACTAACTTTGGACTGTGACCTGATAAATGTGATAAATAAGAAAATTGGACTCCAAGAAATATAACATTCTTCCTAATTTGACATGATTGCCGGAACTCAGCGATTACACTGGGCGCTGTGGTAGCGCTTTATTTAAGAATTAAGATAAAAAAGTCATTTTTTTAATGTGGTACAAATCTTTGCCGTTAACCCGCGCTGAAGAAGCAGAGACAGTTTCAAATACTACATTTCACTGACTTTCTAACAGTGTCAGTGCGTTTGAGTTTCAACGGTTGGGTCACGTATTCGTACCAACATGTATTTAGCGATATTTTTCTCATATTACTAGGTTGCATCGCTTTTAACAAAGAAACGATTGACTGTGGGATTAAATTGAACTGATTTTGGATTGTGACCTTACAAATGTTATAGGTGAGACAAGTTGACTCCAACAAGTAACATTCTTCTTAATTTGACATGATTGCCGAAACTCAGCGATTACACTGGGCGCTGAGGTAGCGATTCATTTAAAAATTTAGATTAAAAAGTCATTTTTTACTGTGGGACCAATCCTAGCCGTTATCGCGCGCTGAAGAAATAGCGACAGTTTCGAAAACTGCATTTCATTGACTTTCTAACGGTGTCAGTCCGTTTGAGTTACCACGGTTGGGTCACATATTCGTACCAACATGTATTTAGCGACATTGTTTGATATTACTAGGTTGCATCGCTTTTAACAATGAAACGATTGACTGGGAGACTTAATTGAACTAACTTTGGACTGCGACCTGATAAATATGACAAATGAGACAATTGGACTCCTAGAAATAACATTCTTCTTAATTTGACGTGATTGCCGGAACTCAACGATTACACTGGGCGCTCTGGTAGCGCTTCATTTAAGAATTAAAATAAAAAAGTCATTTTCTTAATGTGGTACAAATCCTAGCCGTTAGCGGGAGCAGAAGAAATAGAGCCAGTTTCAAATACTACATTTACTGACTTTCTAACGGTGTCAGTCCGTTTGAGTTTCAACGGTTGGGTCACATATTCGTACCAACATATATTCAGCGATATTTATCTGATATTACTAGGTTGCATCGCTTTTAACAGTGAAACAATTGACTGAGGGACTTAATTGAACTAACTTTGGACTGCGACCTGATAAATATGACAAATGAGACAATTGGACTCCTAGAAATAACATTCTTCTTAATTTGACGTGATTGCCGGAACTCAACGATTACACTGGGCGCTCTGGTAGCGCTTCATTTAAGAATTAAGATAAAAAAGTCATTTTTTAATGTGGTACAAATCTTTGCCGTTAGCGTGCGCTGAAGAAACAGAGACAGTTTCAAATGCTACATTTCACTGAATTTCTAACAGTGTCAGTGCGTTTGAGTTTCAATGGTTGGGTCACGTATTCGTACCAACATGTATTTAGCGATATTTTTCTCATATTACTAGGTTGCATCGCTTTTAACAGTGAAACGATTGACTGTGGGATTAAATTGAACTGATTTTGGATTGTGACCTTACAAATGTTATAAGTGAGACAAGTTGACTCCAACAAGTAACATTCTTCTTAATTTGACATGATTGCCGAAACTCAGCGATTACACTGGGCGCTGAGGTAGCGATTCATTTAAAAATTTAGATTAAAAAGTCATTTTTTACTGTGGGACCAATCCTAGCCGTTATCGCGCGCTGAAGAAATAGCGACAGTTTCGAAAACTGCATTTCATTGACTTTCTAACGGTGTCAGTCCGTTTGAGTTACCACGGTTGGGTCACATATTCGTACCAACATGTATTTAGCGACATTGTTTGATATTACTAGGTTGCATCGCTTTTAACAATGAAACGATTGACTGGGAGACTTAATTGAACTAACTTTGGACTGCGACCTGATAAATATGACAAATGAGACAATTGGACTCCTAGAAATAACATTCTTCTTAATTTGACGTGATTGCCGGAACTCAACGATTACACTGGGCGCTCTGGTAGCGCTTCATTTAAGAATTAAAAAAAAAAAGTCATTTTCTTAATGTGGTACAAATCCTAGCCGTTAGCGGGAGCAGAAGAAATAGAGCCAGTTTCAAATACTACATTTACTGACTTTCTAACGGTGTCAGTCCGTTTGAGTTTCAACGGTTGGGTCACATATTCGTACCAACATATATTCAGCGATATTTATCTGATATTACTAGGTTGCATCGCTTTTAACAGTGAAACAATTGACTGTGGGACTTAATTGAACTAACTTTGGACTGCGACCTGATAAATATGACAAATGAGACAATTGGACTCCTAGAAATAACATTCTTCTTAATTTGACGTGATTGCCGGAACTCAACGATTACACTGGGCGCTCTGGTAGCGCTTCATTTAAGAATTAAGATAAAAAAGTCATTTTTTAATGTGGTACAAATCTTTGCCGTTAGCGCGCGCTGAAGAAACAGAGACAGTTTCAAATGCTACATTTCACTGAATTTCTAACAGTGTCAGTGCGTTTGAGTTTCAATGGTTGGGTCACGTATTCGTACCAACATGTATTTAGCGATATTTTTCTCATATTACTAGGTTGCATCGCTTTTAACAGTGAAACGATTGACTGTGGGACTAACTTGAACTGATTTTGGATAATGACCTTAAAAATCTTATAAGTGAGACAAGTTGACTTCAAGAAACAACATTCTTTTTAATATGAAATGATTGCCGAAACTCAGCGATTACACTGGGCGCTGTGGTAGTGCTTCAATTAAAAATTAAGGTAAAAAAGTCATTTTTTACTGTGGGACCAATCCTAGCCGTTAGCGCGCGCTGAAGAAATAGAGACAGTTTTAAATACTACATTTCACTGACTTTCTAACGGTGTCAGTCCGCTTGAGTTTCAACGGTTGGGTCACATATTCGTACCAACATGTATTTAGCGATATTTATCTGATATTACTGGGTTGCATCGCCTTTAACAGTGCAACGATTGACTGTGGGACTTAATTGAACTAACTTTGGACTGTGACCTGATAAATGTGATAAATAAGAAAATTGGACTCCAAGAAATATAACATTCTTCCTAATTTGACATGATTGCCGGAACTCAGCGATTACACTGGGCGCTGTGGTAGCGCTTTATTTAAGAATTAAGATAAAAAAGTCATTTTTTTAATGTGGTACAAATCTTTGCCGTTAACCCGCGCTGAAGAAGCAGAGACAGTTTCAAATACTACATTTCACTGACTTTCTAACAGTGTCAGTGCGTTTGAGTTTCAACGGTTGGGTCACGTATTCGTACCAACATGTATTTAGCGATATTTTTCTCATATTACTAGGTTGCATCGCTTTTAACAGTAAAACGATTGACTGTGTGACTTAAATGAACTGATTTTGGATTGTGACCTTATAAATGTTATAAGTGAGACAAGTTGACTCCAACAAATAACATTCTTCTTAATTTGACATGATTGCCGGAACTCGGCGATTACACTGGGCGCTGTGGTAGCGATTCATTTAAAAATTTAGATTAATAAGTCATTTTTTACTGTGGGACCAAACCTATCCGTTATCGCGCGCTGAAGAAATAGCGACAGTTTTAAAAACTACATTTCATTGACTTTCTAACGGTGTCAGTCCGTTTGAGTTACCACGGTTGGGTCACATATTCGTACCAACATGTATTTAGCGACATTTTTTGATATTACTAGGTTGCATCGCTTTTAACAATGAAACGATTGAATGTGAGACTTAATTGAACTAACTTTGGACTGCGACCTGATAAATGTGACAAATGAGACAAGTTGACTCCAACAAATAACATTCTTCTTAATTTGACATGATTGCCGGAACTCGGCGATTACACTGGGCGCTGTGGTAGCGATTTATTTAAAAATTTAGATTAATAAGTCATTTTTTACTGTGGGACCAAACCTATCCGTTATCGCGCGCTGAAGAAATAGCGACAGTTTCAAAAACTACATTTCATTGACTTTCTAACGGTGTCAGTCCGTTTGAGTTACCACGGTTGGGTCACATATTCGTACCAACATGTATTTAGCGACATTTTTTGATATTACTAGGTTGCATCGCTTTTAACAATGAAACGATTGAATGTGAGACTTAATTGAACTAACTTTGGACTGCGACCTGATAAATGTGACAAATGAGACAATTGGACTCCTAGAAATAACATTCTTCTTAATTTGACGTGATTGTCGGAACTCAACGATTACACTGGGCGCTGTGGTAGCGCTTCATTTAAGAATCAAGATAACAAAGTCATTTTTTTAATGTGGTACAAATTTTTGCCGTTAGCGCGCGCTGAAGAAACAGAGACAGTTTCAAATACTACATTTCACTGACTTTCTAACAGTGTCAGTGCGTTTGAGTTTCAACGGTTGGGTCACGTATTCGTACCAACATGTATTTAGCGATATTTTTCTCATATTACTAGGTTGCATCGCTTTTAACAGTGAAACGATTGACTGTGGGACTAAATTGAACTGATTTTGGATAGTGACCTTAAAAATCTTATAAGTGAGACAAGTTGACTCCAAGAAATAACATTCTTTTTAAAATGAAATGATTGCCTAAACTCAGCGATTACACTGGGCGCTGTGGTAGTGCTTCAATTAAAAATTAAGATAAAAAAGTCATTTTTTACTGTGGGACCAATCCTAGCAGTTACTGCGCGCTGAAGAAATAGAGACAGTTTCAAATACTACATTTCACTGACTTTATAACAGTGTCGGTCCATTTGAGTTTCAACGGTTGGGTCGCGTATTCGTACCAACGTGTATTTAGCGACATTTTTCTCATGTTACTAGGTTGCATCGCTTTTAACAAAGAAACGATTGACTGTGGGATTAAATTGAACTGATTTTTGATTGTGACCTTACAAATGTTATAAGTGAGACAAGTTGACTCCAACAAATAACATTCTTCTTAATTTGACATGATTGCCGGAACTCAGCGATTACACTGGGCGCTGAGGTAGCGATTCATTTAAAAATTTAGATTAATAAGTCATTTTTTACTGTGGGACCAATCCTATCCGTTATCGCGCGCTGAAGAAATAGCGACAGTTTCGAAAACTGCATTTCATTGACTTTCTAACGGTGTCAGTCCGTTTGAGTTACCACGGTTGGGTCACATATTCGTACCAACATGTATTTAGCGACATTGTTTGATATTACTAGGTTGCATCGCTTTTAACAATGAAACGATTGACTGTGAGACTTAATTGAACTAACTTTGGACTGCGACCTGATAAATATGACAAATGAGACAATTGGACTCCTAGAAATAACATTTTTCTTAATTTGACGTGATTGCCGGAACTCAACGATTACTCTGGGCGCTCTGGTAGCGCTTCATTTAAGAATTAAGATAAAAAAGTCATTTTTTTAATGTGGTACAAATCTTTGCCGTTAGCGCGCGCTGAAGAAACAGATACAGTTTCAAATACTACATTTCACTGACTTTCTAATAGTGTCAGTGCGTTTGAGTTTCAACGGTTGGGTCACGTATTCGTACCAACATGTATTTAGCGATATTTTTCTCATATTACTAGGTTGCATCGCTTTTAACAGTGAAACGATTGACTGTGGGACTAAATTGAACTGATTTTGGATAATGACCTTAAAAATCTTATAAGTGAGACAAGTTGACTCCAAGAAATAACATTCTTCTTAATTTGACATGATTGTCGGAACTCAGCGATTACACTGGGCGCTGTGGTAGTGCTTCAATTAAAAATTAAGATAAAAAAGTCATTTTTTACTGTTGGACCAATCCTAGCAGTTATCGCGCGCTGAAGAAATAGAGACAGTTTCAAATACTACATTTCACTGACTTTCTAACAGTGTCGGTCCATTTGAGTTTCAACGGTTGGGTCGCGTATTCGTACCAACGGGTATTTAGCGACATTTTTCTCATGTTACTAGGTTGTATCGCTTTTAACAAAAAAACGATTGACTGTGGGATTAAATTGAACTGATTTTGGATTGTTACCTTACAAATGTTATAAGTGAGACAAGTTGACTCCAACAAATAACATTCTTCTTAATTTGACATGATTGCCGGAACTCAGCGATTACACTGGGCGCTGAGGTAGCGATTCATTTAAAAATTTAGATTAATAAGTCATTTTTTACTGTGGGACCAATCCTAGCCGTTTTTGCGCGCTGAAGAAATAGCGACAGTTTCGAAAACTGCATTTCATTGACTTTCTAACGGTGTCAGTCCGTTTGAGTTACCACGGTTGGGTCACATATTCGTACCAACATGTATTTAGCGACATTGTTTGATATTACTAAGTTGCATCGCTTTTAACAATGAAACGATTGACTGTGAGACTTAATTGAACTAACTTTGGACTGCGACCTGATAAATATGACAAATGAGACAATTGGACTCCTAGAAATAACATTCTTCTTAACTTGACGTGATTGCGGGAACTCAACGATTACACTGGGCGCTCTGGTAGCGCTTCATTTAAGAATTAGGATAAAAAAGTCATTTTTTTAATGTGGTACAAATCTTTGCCGTTAGCGCGCGCTGAAGAAACAGAGACAGTTTCAAATACTACATTTCACTGACTTTCTAACAGTGTCAGTGCGTTTGAGTTTCAACGGTTGAGTCACGTATTCGTACCAACATGTATTTAGCGATATTTTTCTCATATTACTAGGTTGCATCGCTTTTAACAGTGAAACGATTGACTGTGGGACTAAATTGAACTGATTTTGGATAATGACCTTAAAAATCTTATAAGTGAGACAAGTTGACTCCATGAAATAACATTCTTTTTAATATGAAATGATTGCCGAAACTCAGCGATTACACTGGGCGCTGTGGTAGTGCTTCAATTAAAAATTAAGGTAAAAAAGTCATTTTTTACTGTGGGACCAATCCTAGCCGTTAGCGCGCGCTGAAGAAATAGAGACAGTTTGAAATACTACATTTCACTGACTTTCTAACGGTTTCAGTCCGCTTGAGTTTCAACGGTCGGGTCACATATTCGTACCAACATGTATTTAGCGATATTTATCTGATATTACTAGGTTGCATCGCCTTTAACAGTGAAACGATTGACTGTGGGACTTAATTGAACTAACTTTGGACTGTGATCTGATAAATGTGATAAATGAGAAAATTGGACTCCAAGAAATAACATTCTTCCAAATTTGACATGATTGCCGGAACTCAGCGATTACACTGGGCGCTGTGGTAGCGCTTCACTTAAAAATTTAGATTAAAAAGTCTTTTTTTACTGTGGGACCAATCCTAGCAGTTATCGCCCGCTGGACAAATAGCGACAGTTTCAAAAGCTACATTTCATTGACTTTCAAACGGTGTCAGTCCGTTTGAGTTTCAACGGTTGGGTGACATATTCATACAAACATGTATTTAGCGATGTTTTTCTGATATTACTAGGTTGCATCGCATTTAACAATGAAACGATTGACTGTGGGACTTAATTGAACTAACTTTGGACTGTGACCTGATAAATGTGATTAATGAGACAGTTGGACTCCAAGAAATAACATTCTTCTTAATTTGACGTGATTGCCGGAACTCAGCGATTACACTGGGCGCTGTGGTAGCGATTCATTTAAATATTTAGATTAATAAGTCATTTTTTACTGTGGGACCAATCCTAGCCGTTATCGCGCGCAGAAGAAATAGCGACAGTTTCGAAAACTGCATTTCATTGACTTTCTAACGGTGTCAGTCCGTTTGAGTTACCACGGTTGGGTCACATATTCGTACCAACATGTATTTAGCGACATTTTTTGATATTACTAGGTTGCATCGCTTTTAACAATGAAACGATTGACTGTGAGACTTAATTGAACTAACTTTGGACTGCGACCTGATAAATATGACAAATGAGACAATTGGACTCCTAGAAATAACATTCTTCTTAATTTGACGTGATTGCCGGAACTCAACGATTACACTGGGCGCTCTGGTAGCGCTTCATTTAAGAATTAAGATAAAAAAGTCATTTTTTTAATGTGGTACAAATCTTTGCCGTTAGCGCGCGCTGAAGAAACAGAGACAGTTTCAAATACTACATTTCACTGACTTTCTAACAGTGTCAGTGCGTTTGAGTTTCAACGGTTGGGTCACGTATTCGTACCAATATGTATTTAGCGATATTTTTCTCATATTACTAGGTTGCATCGCTTTTAACAGTGAAACGATTGACTGCGGGACTAAATTGAACTGATTTTGGATAATGACCTTAAAAATCTTATAAGTGAGACAAGTTGACTCCAAGAAATAACATTCTTTTTAATATGAAATGATTGCCGAAACTCAGCGATTACACTGGGCGCTGTGGTAGTGCTTCAATTAAAAATTAAGGTAAAAAAGTCATTTTTTACTGTGGGACCAATCCTAGCAGTTATTGCACGCTGAAGAAATAGAGACAGTTTCAAGTACTACATTTCACTGACTTTCTAACAGTGTCGGTCCATTTGAGTTTCAAAGGTTGGGTCGCGTAATCGTACCAACGTGTATTTAGCAACATTTTTCTCATGTTACTAGGTTGCATCGCTTTTAACAAAGAAACGATTGACTGTGGAATTAAATTGAACTGATTTTGGATTGTGACCTTACAAATGTTATAAGTGAGACAAGTTGACTCCAACAAATAACATTCTTCTTAATTTGACATGATTGCCGGAACTCAGCGATTACACTGGGCGCTGAGGTAGCGATTCATTTAAAAATTTAGATTAATAAGTCATTTTTTACTGTGGGACCAATCCTAGCCGTTATCGCGCGCTGAAGTAGCGACAGTTTCGAAAACTGCATTTCATTGACTTTCTAACGGTGTCAGTCCGTTTGAGTTACCACGGTTGGGTCACATATTCGTACCAACATGTATTTAGCGACATTGTTTGATATTACTAGGTTGCATCGCTTTTAACAATGAAACGATTGCTGTGAGACTTAATTGAACAAACTTTGGACTGCGACCTGATAAATATGACAAATGAGACAAATGGACTCCTAGAAATAACATTTTTCTTAATTTGACGTGATTGCCGGAACTCAACGATTACACTGGGCGCTCTGGTAGCGCTTCATTTAAGAATTAAGATAAAAAAGTTATTTTTTTAATGTGGTACAAATCATTGCCGTTAGCGCGCGCTGAAGAAACAGAGACAGTTTCAAATACTACATTTCACTGACTTTCTAACAGTGTCAGTGCGTTTGAGTTTCAACGGTTGGGTCACGTATTCGTACCAACATGTATTTAGCGATATTTTTCTCATATTACTAGGTTGCATCGCTTTTAACAGTGAAACGATTGACTGTGGGACTAAATTGAACTGATTTTGGATAATGACCTTAAAAATCTTATAAGTGAGACAAGTTGACTCCAAGAAATAACATTCTTCTTAATTTGACATGATTGTCGGAACTCAGCGATTACACTGGGCACTGTGGTAGTGCTTCAATTAAAAATTAAGATAAAAAAGTCATTTTCTACTGTGGGACCAATCCTAGCAGTTATCGCGCGCTGAAGAAATAGAGACAGTTTCAAATACTACATTTCACTGACTTTCTAACAGTGTCGGTCCATTTGAGTTTCAACGGTTGGGTCGCGTATTCGTACCAACGGGTATTTAGCGACATTTTTCTCATGTTACTAGGTTGCATCGCTTTTAACAAAAAAACGATTGACTGTGGGATTAAATTGAACTGATTTTGGATTGTTACCTTACAAATGTTATAAGTGAGACAAGTTGACTCCAACAAATAACATTCTTCTTAATTT
This sequence comes from Hydractinia symbiolongicarpus, assembly GCF_029227915.1. NCBI lineage: Eukaryota > Metazoa > Cnidaria > Hydrozoa > Anthoathecata > Hydractiniidae > Hydractinia > Hydractinia symbiolongicarpus. The sequence continues at coordinate 34,460,078 of NC_079878.1, read as the reverse complement.
GACATGATTGTCGGAACTCAGCGATTACACTGGGCGCTGTGGTAGTGCTTCAATTAAAAATTAAGATAAAAAAGTCATTTTCTACTGTGGGACCAATCCTAGCAGTTATCGCGCGCTGAAGAAATAGCGACAGTTTCGAAAACTGCATTTCATTGACTTTCTAACGGTGTCAGTCCGTTTGAGTTACCACGGTTGGGTCACATATTTGTACCAACATGTATTTAGCGACATTGTTTGATATTACTAGGTTGCATCGCTTTTAACAATGAAACGATTGACTGTGAGACTTAAGTGAACTAACTTTGGACTGCGACCTGATAAATATGACAAATGAGACAATTGGACTCCTAGAAATAACATTCTTCTTAATTTGACATGATTGTCGGAACTCAGCGATTACACTGGGCGCTGTGGTAGTGCTTCAATTAAAAATTAAGATAAAAAAGTCATTTTTTTAATGTGGTACAAATCTTTGCCGTTAGCGCGCGCTGAAGAAACAGAGACAGTTTCAAATACTACATTTCACTGACTTTCTAACAGTGTTAGTGCGTTTGAGTTTCAACGGTTGGGTCACGTATTCGTACCAACATGTATTTAGCGATATTTTTCTCATATTACTAGGTTGCATCGCTTTTAACAGTGAAACGATTGACTGTGGGACTAAATTGAACTGATTTTGGATAATGACCTTAAAAATCTTATAAGTGAGACAAGTTGACTCCATGAAATAACATTCTTTTTAATATGAAATGATTGCCGAAACTCAGCGATTACACTGGGCGCTGTGGTAGTGCTTCAATTAAAAATTAAGGTAAAAAAGTCATTTTTTACTGTGGGACCAATCCTAGCCGTTAGCGCGCGCTGAAGAAATAGAGACAGTTTGAAATACTACATTTCACTGACTTTTTAACGGTTTCAGTCCGCTTGAGTTTCAACGGTTGGGTCACATATTCGTACCAACATGTATTTAGCGATATTTATCTGATATTACTGGGTTGCATCGCCTTTAACAGTGAAACGATTGACTGTGGGACTTAATTGAACTAACTTTGGACTGTGATCTGATAAATGTGATAAATGAGAAAATTGGACTCCAAGAAATAACATTCTTCCTAATTTGACATGATTGCCGGAACTCAGCGATTACACTGGGCGCTGCGGTAGCACTTCACTTAAAAATTTAGATTAAAAAGTCTTTTTTTACTGTGGGACCAATCCTAGCAGTTATCGCCCGCTGGACAAATAGCGACAGTTTCAAAAGCTACATTTCATTGACTTTCAAACGGTGTCAGTCCGTTTGAGTTTCAACGGTTGGGTGACATATTCATACAAACATGTATTTAGCGATGTTTTTCTGATATTACTAGGTTGCATCGCATTTAACAATGAAACGATTGACTGTGGGACTTAATTGAACTAACTTTGGACTGTGACCTGATAAATGTGATTAATGAGACAGTTGGACTCCAAGAAATAACATTCTTCTTAATTTGACGTGATTGCCGGAACTCAGCGATTACACTGGGCGCTGTGGTAGCGATTCATTTAAATATTTAGATTAATAAGTCATTTTTTACTGTGGGACCAATCCTAGCCGTTATCGCGCGCTGAAGAAATAGCGACAGTTTCGAAAACTGCATTTCATTGACTTTCTAACGGTGTCAGTCCGTTTGAGTTACCACGGTTGGGTCACATATTCGTACCAACATGTATTTAGCGACATTTTTTGATATTACTAGGTTGCATCGCTTTTAACAATGAAACGATTGACTGTGAGACTTAATTGAACTAACTTTGGACTGCGACCTGATAAATATGACAAATGAGACAATTGGACTCCTAGAAATAACATTCTTCTTAATTTGACGTGATTGCCGGAACTCAACGATTACACTGCGCGCTGTGGTAGCGCTTCATTTAAGAATTAAGATAAAAAAGTCATTTTTTTAATGTGGTACAAATCTTTGCCGTTAGCGCGCGCTGAAGAAACAGAGACAGTTTCAAATACTACATTTCACTGACTTTCTAACAGTGTCAGTGCGTTTGAGTTTCAACGGTTGCGTCACGTATTCGTACTAACATGTATTTAGCGATATTTTTCTCATATTACTAGGTTGCATCGCTTTTAACAGTGAAACGATTGACTGTGGGACTAAATTGAACTGATTTTGGATAATGACCTTAAAAATCTTATAAGTGAGACAAGTTGACTCCAAGAAATAACATTCTTTTTAATATGAAATGATTGCCGAAACTCAGCGATTACACTGGGCGCTGTGGTAGTGCTTCAATTAAAAATTAAGGTAAAAAAGTCATTTTTTACTGTGGGACCAATCCTAGCCGTTAGCGCGCGCTGAAGAAATAGAGACAGTTTGAAATACTACATTTCACTGACTTTCTAACGGTGTCAGTCCGCTTGAGTTTCAACGGTTGGGTCACATATTCGTACCAACATGTATTTAGCGATATTTATCTGATATTACTGGGTTGCATCGCCTTTAACAGTGAAACGATTGACTGTGGGACTTAATTGAACTAACTTTGGACTGTGACCTGATAAATGTGATAAATGAGAAAATCGGACTCCAAGAAATAACATTCTTCCTAATTTGACATGATTGCCGGATCTCAGCGATTACACTGGGCGCTGTGGTAGCGCTTCACTTAAAAATTTAGATTAAAAAGTCATATTTTACTGTGGGACCAATCCTAGCAGTTATCGCCCGCTGAACAAATAGCGACAGTTTCAAAAGCTACATTTCATTGACTTTCAAACGGTGTCAGTCCGTTTGAGTTTCAAAGGTTGTGTGACATATTCATACAAACATGTATTTAGCGATATTTATCTGATATTACTAGGTTGCATCGCTTTTAACTATGAAATGATTGACTGTGGGACTTAATTGAACAAACTTTGGACTGTGACCTGATAACTGTGGTAAAGGAGACAATTGGACTCCAAGAAATAACATTCTTCTTAATTTGACATGATTGCCGAAACTCGGCGATTACACTGGGCGCTGTGGTAGTGCTTCAATTAAAAATTAAGGTAAAAAAGTCATTTTTTACTGTGGGACCAATCCTAGCCGTTAGCGCGCGCTGAAGAAATAGAGACAGTTTGAAATATTACATTTCACTGACTTTCTAACGGTGTCAGTCCGCTTGAGTTTCAACGGTTGGGTCACATATTCGTACCAACATGTATTTAGCGATATTTATCTGATATTACTGGGTTGCATCGCCTTTAACAGTGAAACGATTGACTGTGGGACTTAATTGAACTAACTTTGGACTTTGACCTGATAAATGTGATAAATGAGAAAATTGGACTCCAAGAAATAACATTCTTCCTAATTTGACATGATTGCCGGAACTCAGCGATTACACTGGGCGCTGTGGTAGCGCTTCACTTAAAAATTTAGATTAAAAAGTCATATTTTACTGTGGGACCAATCCTAGCAGTTATCGCCCGCTGAACAAATAGCGACAGTTTCAAAAGCTACATTTCATTGACTTTCAAACGGTGTCAGTCCGTTTGAGTTTCAACGGTTGTGTGACATATTCATACAGACATGTATTTAGCGATATTTATCTGATATTACTAGGTTGCATCGCTTTTAACTATGAAATGATTGACTGTGGGACTTAATTGAACAAACTTTGGACTGTGACCTGATAACTGTGGTAAAGGAGACAATTGGACTCCAAGAAATAACATTCTTCTTAATTTGACATGATTGCCGAAACTCAGCGATTACACTGGGCGCTGTGGTAGTGCTTCAATTAAAAATTAAGGTAAAAAAGTCATTTTTTACTGTGGGACCAATCCTAGCCGTTAGCGCGCGCTGAAGAAATAGAGACAGTTTGAAATACTACATTTCACTGACTTTCTAACGGTGTCAGTCCGCTTGAGTTTCAACGGTTGGGTCACATATTCGTACCAACATGTATTTAGCGATATTTATCTGATATTACTGGGTTGCATCGCCTTTAACAGTGAAACGATTGACTGTGGGACTTAATTAAACTAACTTTGGACTGTGACCTGATAAATGTGATAAATGAGAAAATTGGACTCCAAGAAATAACATTCTTCCTAATTTGACATGATTGCCGGAACTCAGCGATTACACTGGGCGCTGTGGTAGCGCTTCACTTAAAAATTTAGATTAAAAAGTCATATTTTACTGTGGGACCAATCCTAGCAGTTATCGCCCGCTGAACAAATAGCGACAGTTTCAAAAGCTACATTTCATTGACTTTCAAACGGTGTCAGTCCGTTTGAGTTTCAACGGTTGTGTGACATATTCATATAAACATGTATTTAGCGATATTTATCTGATATTACTAGGTTGCATCGCTTTTAACTATGAAATGATTGACTGTGGGATTTAATTGAACAAACTTTGGACTGTGACCTGATAACTGTGGTAAAGGATACAATTGGACTCCAAGAAATAACATTCTTCTTAATTTGACATGATTGCCGAAACTCAGCGATTACACTGGGCGCTGTGGTAGCGCTTCATTTAAAAATTTAGATTAACAAGTCATTTTTTACTGTGGGACCTATCCTAGTCGTCATCGCGCGCTGAAGAAATAGCGACAGTTTGAAAAACTACATTTCATTGATTTTCTAACGGTGTCAGTCCGTTTGAGTTACAACGGTTGCGTCACATGTTGGTACCAACACGTATTTAGCGACATTTTTCTGAGATTACTAGGTTGCATCGCTTTTAACAGTGAAACGATTGACTGTGGGATTTAATTGAACTAACTTTGGACTGTGACCTGATAAATGTGGTAAATGGGAAAATTGGACCCAAGAAATAACATTCTTCTTAATTTGACATGATTGCCGGAACTCAGCGAGTACACTGGGCACTGTGGTAGCGCTTCATTGAACAATTTAGATAAATAAGTCATTTTTTACTGTGCGACCAATCCTATCCGTTATCGCGAGCTGAAGAAATAACGACAGTTTCAAAAACTACATTTCATTGACTTTGTAACGGTGTAAGTCCGTTTGAATTTCAACGGTTGGGTCACATATTCGTACCATCATGTATTCAGCGATATTTATCTGATATTACTTGGTTGCATCGCTTTTAACAGTGAAACGATTGACTGTGGGACTTAATTGAAATGATTTTGGATTGTGACCTTATAAATGTTATAAGTGGGACAAGTTGACTCCAAGAAGTAACATTCTTCCTAATTTGACATGATTGCCGGAACTCAGCGAATATACTGGGCGCTGTGGTAGCGCTTCATTTAAAAATTTAGAATAATAAGTCATTTTTTACTGTGGGACCTATCCTAACCGTCATAGCGTGCTGAAGAATTAGCGACAGTTTCAAAAAGTACATTTCATTGACTTTCTAACGGTGTAAGTCCGTCTGAGTTACAACGGTTGGGTCACATATTCGTACCAACATGTATTTACCGATATTTATCTGATATTACAAGGTTGCATCGCTTTTAACAGTGAAACGATTGACTGTGGGACTTAATTGAACTAACTTTGGACTGTGACCTGATAAATGTGATAAATGAGAAAATTGGACTCCAAGAAATAACATTTTTCCTAAATTGACATGATTGCCGGAACTCAGCGATTACACTGGGCGCTGTGGTAGCGCTTCACTTAAAAATTTAGAATAAAAAGTCATATTTTACTGTGGGACCAATCCTAGCAGTTATCGCCCGCTGAACAAATAGCGACAGTTTCAAAAGCTACATTTCATTGACTTTCAAACGGTGTCAGTCCGTTTGAGTTTCAACGGTTGTGTGACATATTCATACAAACATGTATTTAGCGATATTTATCTGATATTACTAGGTTGCATCGCTTTTAACTATGAAATGATTGACTGTGGGACTTAATTGAACAAACTTTGGACTGTGACCTGATAACTGTGGTAAAGGAGACAATTGGACTCCAAGAAATAACATTCTTCTTAATTTGACATGATTGCCGAAACTCAGCGATTACACTGGGCGCTGTGGTAGCGCTTCATTTAAAAATTTAGATTAACAAGTCATTTTTTACTGTGGGACCTATCCTAGTCGTCATCGCGCGCTGAAGAAATAGCGACAGTTTCAAAAACTGCATGTCATTGACTTTCTAACGGTGTCAGTCCGTTTGCGTTACAACGGTTGCGTCACATGTTGGTACCAACATGTATTTAGCGATATTTTTCTGAGATTACTAGGTTGCATCGCTTTTAACAGTGAAACGATTGACTGTGGGATTTAATTGAACTAACTTTGGACTGTGACCTGATAAATGTGATAAATGGGAAAATTGGACCCAAGAAATAACATTCTTCTTAATTTGACATGATTGCCGGAACTCAGCGATTACACTGGGCGCTGTGGTAGCGCTTCATTGAACAATTTAGATAAATAAGTCATTCTTTACTGTGCGACCAATCCTATCCGTTATCGCGAGCTGAAGAAATAACGACAGTTTCAAAAACTACATTTCATTGACTTTGTAACGGTGTAAGTCCGTTTGAATTTCAACGGTTGGGTCACATATTCGTACCATCATGTATTCAGCGATATTTATCTGATATTACTAGGTTGCATCGCTTTTATCAGTGAAACGATTGACTCTGGGACTAAATTGAACCAACTTTGGACTGTGACATGATAAATGTGATAAATGAGACAATTGGACTCCAAGAAATAACATTATTCTTAATTTGACGTGATTGCCGGAACTCAGCGATTACACTGGGCGCTTTGGTAGCGCTTCATTTAAATATTTAGATAAATAAATCATTCTTTACTGTGGGACCAATCCTATCCGTTTTCGCAAACTGAAGAAATAGCGACAGTTTTAAAAACTACATTTCATTGACTTTCTAACGGTGTCAGTCCGTTTGAGTTACAACGGTTGGGTCACAAATTCGTACCAACATGTATTTAGCGATATTTTTATGATATTACTAGGTTGCATCGCTTTTAACAGTAAAACGATTGACTGTGGGACTTAATTGAACTAACTTTGGACTGTGACCTGATAAAGGTGATAAATGAGACAATTGGACTCCAAGAAATAACATTCTTCTTAATTTGACATGATTGCCGGAACTCAGCGATTACACTGGGCGCTGTGGTAGCGCTTCATTTAAAATGAACTAACTTTGGACTGTGACCTAATAAATGTGATAAATGGGAAAATTGGACTCCAAGAAAAAACATTCTTCTTAATTTGACATGATTGCCGGAACTCAGCGATTACACTGGGCGCTGTGGTAGCGCTTCATTTAAAAATTTAGATTAATAAGTCATTCTTTACTGTGGGACCTATCCTAGTCGTTATCGTGCGCTGAAGAAATAACGACAGTTTCAGTAACTACATTTCATTGACTTTCTAACGGTGTCAGTCCGTTTGAATTTCAACGGTTGGGTCACATATTCGTAGCAACATGTATTTAGCGATATTTATCTGATATTACTAGTTTGCATCGCTTTTAACAGTGAAACGATTGACTGTGGGACTTAATTGAACTAACTTTGGACTGTGACTTGATAAATGTGATAAATGAGAAAATTGGACTCCAAGAAATAACATTCTTCTTAATTTGACATGATTGCCGGAACTCAGCGATTACACTGGGCGCTGTGGTAGCGCTTCATTTAAAAATTTAGATTAATAAGTCATTCTTTACTGTGGGACCAATCCTATCCGTTATCGCGCACTGAAGAATTAGCAACAGTTTCAAAAACTACATTTCATTGACTTTCTAACGGTGTCAGTCCTTTTGAGTTACAACGGTTGCGTCACATGTTGGTACCAACATGTATTTAGCGATATTTTTCTCATATTACTAGGTTGCATCGCTTTTAACAGTGAAACGATTGACTGTGGGACTAAATTGAACTGATTTTGGATAATGACCTTAAAAATCTTATAAGTGAGACAAGTTGACTCCAAGAAATAACATTCTTTTTAATATGAAATGATTGCCGAAACTCAGCGATTACACTGGGCGCTGTGGTAGTGCTTCAATTAAAAATTAAGGTAAAAAAGTCATTTTTTACTGTGGGACCAATCCTAGCCGTTAGCGCGCGCTGAAGAAATAGAGACAGTTTGAAATACTACATTTCACTGACTTTCTAACGGTGTCAGTCCGCTTGAGTTTCAACGGTTGGGTCACATATTCGTACCAACATGTATTTAGCGATATTTATCTGATATTACTGGGTTGCATCGCCTTTAACAGTGAAACGATTGACTGTGGGACTTAATTGAACTAACTTTGGACTGTGACCTGATAAATGTGATAAATGAGAAAATTGGACTCCAAGAAATAACATTCTTCCTAATTTGACATGATTGCCGGAACTCAGCGATTACACTGGGCGCTGTGGTAGCGCTTCACTTAAAAATTTAGATTAAAAAGTCATATTTTACTGTGGGACCAATCCTAGCAGTTATCGCCCGCTGAACAAATAGCGACAGTTTCAAAAGCTACATTTCATTGACTTTCAAACCGTGTCAGTCCGTTTGAGTTTCAACGGTTGTGTGACATATTCATACAAACATGTATTTAGCGATATTTATCTGATATTACTAGGTTGCATCGCTTTTAACTATGAAATGATTGACTGTGGGACTTAATTGAACAAACTTTGGACTGTGACCTGATAACTGTGGTAAAGGAGACAATTGGACTCCAAGAAATAACATTCTTCTTAATTTGACATGATTGCCGAAACTCAGCGATTACACTGGGCGCTGTGGTAGCGCTTCATTTAAAAATTTAGATTAACAAGTCATTTTTTACTGTGGGACCTTTCCTAGTCGTCATCGCACGCTGAAGAAATAACGACAGTTTCAAAAACTACATTTCATTGACTTTGTAACGGTGTAAGTCCGTTTGAATTTCAACGGTTGGGTCACATATTCGTACCATCATGTATTCAGCGATATTTATCTGATATTACTAGGTTGCATCGCTTTTAACAGTGAAACGATTGACTGTGGGACTTAATTGAAATGATTTTGGATTGTGACCTTATAAATGTTATAAGTGGGACAAGTTGACTCCAAGAAGTAACATTCTTCCTAATTTGACATGATTGCCGGAACTCAGCGAATATACTGGGTGCTGTGGTAGCGCTTCATTTAAAAATTTAGAATAATAAGTCATTTTTTACTGTGGGACCTATCCTAACCGTCATAGCGTGCTGAAGAATTAGCGACAGTTTCAAAAAGTACATTTCATTGACTTTCTAACGGTGTAAGTCCGTCTGAGTTACAACGGTTGGGTCACATGTTGGTACCAACATGTATTTAGCGATATTTTTCTGAGATTACTAGGTTGCATCGCTTTTAACAGTGAAACGATTGACTGTGGGTTTTAATTGAACTAACTTTGGACTGTGACCTGATAAATGTGATAAATGGGAAAATTGGACCCAACAAATAACATTCTTCTTAATTTGACATGATTGCCGGAACTCAGCGATTACACTGGGCGCTGTGGTAGCGCTTCACTTAAAAATTTAGATTAAAAAGTCATATTTTACTGTGGGACCAATCCTAGCAGTTATCGCCCGCTGAACAAATAGCGACAGTTTCAAAAGCTACATTTCATTGACTTTCAAACGGTGTCAGTCCGTTTGAGTTTCAACGGTTGTGTGACATATTCATACAAACATGTATTTAGCGATATTTATCTGATATTACTAGGTTGCATCGCTTTTAACTATGAAATGATTGACTGTGGGACTTAATTGAACAAACTTTGGACGGTGACCTGATAACTGTGGTAAAGGAGAAAATTGGACTAAAAGAAATAACATTCTTCTTAATTTGACATGATTGCCGAAACTCAGCGATTACACTGGGCGCTGTGGTAGCGCTTCATTTAAAAATTTAGATTAACAAGTCATTTTTTACTGTGGGACCTATCCTAGTCGTCATCGCGCGCTGAAAAAATAGCGACAGTTTCAAAAACTACATTTCATTGACTTTCTAACGGTGTCAGTCCGTTTGAGTTACAACGGTTGCGTCACATGTTGGTACCAACATGTATTTAGCGATATTTTTCTGAGATTACTAGGTTGCATCGCTTTTAACAGTGAAACGATTGACTGTGGGATTTAATTGAACTAACTTTGGACTGTGACCTGATAAATGTGATAAATGGGAAAATTGGACCCAAGAAATAACATTCTTCTTAATTTGACATGATTGCCGGAACTCAGCGATTACACTGGGCGCTGTGGTAGCGCTTCATTGAACAATTTAGATAAATAAGTCATTCTTTACTGTGCGACCAATCCTATCCGTTATCGCGAGCTGAAGAAATAACGACAGTTTCAAAAACTACATTTCATTGACTTTGTAACGGTGTAAGTCCGTTTGAATTTCAACGGTTGGGTCACATATTCGTACCATCATGTATTCAGCGATATTTATCTGATATTACTAGGTTGCATCGCTTTTAACAGTGAAACGATTGACTCTGGGACTAAATTGAAATGATTTTGGATTGTAACCTTATAAATGTTATAAGTGAGACAAGTTGACTCCAAGAAGTAACATTCTTCCTAATTTGACATGATTGCCGGAACTCAGCGAATATACTGGGCGCTGTGGTAGCGCTTCAATTAAAAATTTAGAATAATAAGTCATTTTTTACTGTGGGACCTATCCTAACCGTCATAGCGTGCTGAAGAATTAGCTACAGTTTCAAAAAGTACATTTCATTGACTTTCTAACGGTGTAAGTCCGTCTGAGTTACAACGGTTGGGTCACATATTCGTACCAACATGTATTTAGCGATATTTATCTGATATTACGAGGTCGCATCGCTTTAAACAGTGAAAGGATTGACTGTGGGATTTAATTGAACTAACTTTGGACTGTGACCTGATAAATGTGATAAATGGGAAAATTGGACTCCAAGAAATAACATTCTTCTTAATTTGACATGATTGCCAGAACTCAGCGATTACACTGGGTGCTGTGGTAGCGCTTCATCTAAAAATTTAGATTAATAAGTCATTTTTTACTGTGGGACTTATCCTAGTCGTCATCGCGCGCTGAAGAAATAGCGACAGTATCAAAAACTACATTTCATTGACTTTCTAACGGTGTAAGTTCGTTTGAGTTGCAACGGCTGGGTCACATATTCGTACCAACATGTACTTAGCGATGTTTTTCTGATATTACCAGGTTGCATCACTTTTAGCAATGAAACGATTGGCTGTGGGATTTAATTGAACCAACTTTGGACTGTGACATGATAAATGTGATAAATGAGACAATTGGACTCCAAGAAATAACATTATTCTTAATTTGACGTGATTGCCGGAACTCAGCGATTACACTGGGCGCTTTGGTAGCGCTTCATTTAAATATTTAGATAAATAAATCATTCTTTACTGTGGGACCAATCCTATCCGTTTTCGCAAACTGAAGAAATAGCGACAGTTTCAAAAACTACATTTCATTGACTTTCTAACGGTGTCAGTCCGTTTGAGTTACAACGGTTGGGTCACAAATTCGTACCAACATGTATTTAGCGATATTTTTATGATATTACTAGGTTGCATCGCTTTTAACAGTGAAACGATTGACTGTGGGACTTAATTGAACTAACTTAGGACTGTGACCTGATAAAGGTGATAAATGAGACAATTGGACTCCAAGAAATAACATTCTTCTTAATTTGACATGATTGCCGGAACTCAGCGATTACACTGGGCGCTGTGGTAGCGCTTCATTTAAAATGAACTAACTTTGGACTGTGACCTAATAAATGTGATAAATGGGAAAATTGGACTCCAAGAAAAAACATTCTTCTTAATTTGACATGATTGCCGGAACTCAGCGATTACACTGGGCGCTGTGGTAGCGCTTCATTTAAAAATTTAGATTAATAAGTCATTTTTTACTGTGGGACCTATCCTAGTCGTTATCGCGCGCTGAAGAAATAACGACAGTTTCAAAAACTACATTTCATTGACTTTCTAACGGTGTCAGTCCGTTTGAGTTACAACGGTTGCGTCACATGTTGGTACCAACATGTATTGAGCGATATTTTTCTGAGATTACTAGGTTGCATCGCTTTTAACAGTGAAACGATTGACTGTGGGATTTAATTGAAATAACTTTGGACTGTGACCTGATAAATGTGATAAATGGGAAAATGGGACCCAAGAAATAACATTCTTCTTAATTTGACATGATTGCTGGAACTCAGCGATTACACTGGGCGCTGTGGTAGCGCTTCATTGAACAATTTAGATAAATAAGTCATTCTTTACTGTAGGACCAATCCTATCCGTTATCGCGAGCTGAAGAAATAACGACAGTTTCAAAAACTACATTTCATTGACTTTGTAACGGTGTAAGTCCGTTTGAATTTCAACGGTTGGGTCACATATTCGTACCATCATGTATTCAGCGATATTTATCTGATATTACTAGGTTGCATCGCTTTTAACAGTGAAACGATTGACTCTGGGACTAAATTGAAATGATTTTGGATTGTGACCTTATAAATGTTACAAGTGAGACAAGTTTACTCCAAGAAGTAACATTCTTCCTAATTTGACATGATTGCCGAAACTCAGCGAATATACTGGGCGCTGTGGTAGCGCTTCATTTAAAAATTTAGATTAATAAGTCATTTTATACTGTGGGACCTATCCTAACCGTCATAGCGTGCTGAAGAATTAGCGACATTTTCAAAAAGTACATTTCATTGACTTTCTAACGGTGTAAGTCCGTCTGAGTTACAACGGTTGGGTCACATATTCGTACCAACATGTATTTAGCGATATTTATCTAATATTACAAGGTTGCATCGCTTTTAACAGTGAAACGATTGATTGTGGGATTTAATTGAGCTAACTTTGGACTGTGACCTGATAAATGTGATAAATGGAAAAATTGGACTCCAAGAAATAACATTCTTCTTAATTTGACATGATTGCCAGAACTCAGCGATGACACTGGGTGCTGTGGTAGCGCTTCATCTAAAAATTTAGATTAATAAGTCATTTTTTACTGTGGGACCTATCCTAGTCGTCATCGCGCGCTGAAGAAATAGCGACAGTATCAAAAACTACATTTCATTGACTTTCTAACGGTGTAAGTTCGTTTGAGTTACAACGGCCGGGTCACATATTCGTACCAACATGTACTTAGCGATGTTTTTCTGATATTACCAGGTTGCATCACTATTAGCAATGAAACGATTGGCTGTGGGATTTAATTGAACCAACTTTGGACTGTGACATGATAAATGTGATAAATGAGACAATTGGACTCCAAGAAATAACATTATTCTTAATTTGACGTGATTGCCGGAACTCAGCGATTACACTGGGCGCTTTGGTAGCGCTTCACTTAAATATTTAGATAAATAAATCATTCTTTACTGTGGGACCAATCCTATCCGTTTTCGCAAACTGAAGAAATAGCGACAGTTTCAAAAACTACATTTCATTGACTTTCTAACGGTGTCAGTCCGTTTGAGTTACAACGGTTGGGTCACAAATTCGTACCAACATGTATTTAGCGATATTTTTATGATATTACTAGGTTGCATCGCTTTTAACAGTGAAACGATTGACTGTGGGACTTAATTGAACTAACTTTGGACTGTGACCTGATAAAGGTGATAAATGAGACAATTGGACTCCAAGAAATAACATTCTTCTTAATTTGACATGACTGCCGGAACTCAGCGATTACACTGGGCGCTGTGGTAACGCTTCATTTAAAAGTTTAGATTAATAAGTCATTTTTTACTGTGGTACCTATCATAGCCGTTATCGCGCGCTGAAGAAATAGTGACAGTTTCAAAAACTACATTTCATTGACTTTCTAACGGTGTAAGTCCGTTTGAGTTACAACGGTTGGGTCACATATTCGTACCAATATGTATTTAGCGATGTTTTTCTGTTATTTTTAGGTTGCATCGCTTTTAACAATGAAGCGATTGACTGTGTGACTTAATTGAACTAACTTTGGACTGACTGTGACCTGATAAGTGTGATAAATGAGACAATTGGACTCCAAGAAATAACATTCTTCTTAATTTGACGTGATTGCCGAAACTCAGCGATTACACTGAGCGCTGTGGTAGCGCTTCATTTAAACATTTAGATAAATAAATCCTTCTTTTTACTGTGGGACCATTCTTATCCGTTTTCGCAAACTGAAGAAATAGCGACAGTTTCAAAAACTACATTTCATTGACTTTCTAACGGTGTCAGTCCGTTTGAGTTACAACGGTTGGGTCACAAATTCATACCAACATGTATTTAGCGATATTTTTATGATATTACTAGGTTGCATCGCTTTTAACAGTGAAACGATTGACTGTGGGACTTAATTGAACTAACTTTGGACTGTGACCTGATAAAGGTGATAAATGAGACAATTGGACTCCAAGAAATAACATTCTTCTTAATTTGACATGACTGCCGGAACTCAGCGATTACACTGGGCGCTGTGGTAACGCTTCATTTAAAAGTTTAGATTAATAAGTCATTTTTTACTGTGGTACCTATCATAGCCGTTATCGCGCGCTGAAGAAATAGTGACAGTTTCAAAAACTACATTTCATTGACTTTCTAACGGTGTAAGTCCGTTTGAGTTACAACGGTTGGGTCACATATTCGTACCAATATGTATTTAGCGATGTTTTTCTGTTATTTTTAGGTTGCATCGCTTTTAACAATGAAGCGATTGACTGTGTGACTTAATTGAACTAACTTTGGACTGACTGTGACCTGATAAGTGTGATAAATGAGACAATTGAACTCCAAGAAATAACATTCTTCTTAATTTGACGTGATTGCCGAAACTCAGCGATTACACTGAGCGCTGTGGTAGCGCTTCATTTAAACATTTAGATAAATAAATCCTTCTTTTTACTGTGGGACCATTCCTAGCCGTTATCGCGCGCTGAAGAAATAGCGACAGTTTCAAAAAGTACATTTCATTGACTTTCTAACGGTGTCAGTGCGTTTGAGTTACAACGGTTGGGTCACATATTCGTACCAACATGTACTTAGCGATATTTATCTGATATTACAAGGTTGCATCGCTTTTAACAGTGAAACGATTGACTGTGGGATTTAATTGAACTAACTTTAGACTGTGACCTGATAAATGTGATAAATGGGAAAATTGGACTCCAAGAAATAACATTCTTCTTAATTTGACATGATTGCCAGAACTCAGCGATTCCACTGGGTGCTGTGGTAGCGCTTCATCTAAAAATTTAGATTAATAAGTCATTTTTTACTGTGGGACCTATCCTAGTCGTCATCGCGCGCTGAAGAAATAGCGACAGTATCAAAAACTACATTTCATTGACATTCTAACGGTGTAAGTTCGATTGAGTTACAACGGCTGGGTCACATATTCGTACCAACATGTACTTAGCGATGTTTTTCTGATAGTACTAGGTTGCATCACTTTTAGCAATGAAACGATTGGCTGTGAGATTTAATTGAACTAACTTTGGACTGTGACATGATAAATGTGATAAATGAGACAATTGGATTCCAAGAAATAACGTTATTCTTAATTTGACGTAATGGCCGGAACTCAGCGATTACACTGGGCGCTGTGGTAGCGCTTCATTTAAATATTTAGATAAATAAATCATTCTTTACTGTGGGACCAATCCTATCCGTTTTTGCGAGCTGAAGAAATAGCGACAGTTTCAAAAACTACATTTCATTGACTTTCTAACGGTGTCAGTCCGTTTGAGTTACAACGGTTGGGTCACATATTCGTACCATCATGTCTTCAGCGATATTTATCTGATATTACTAGGTTGCATCGCTTTTAACAGTGAAACGATTGACTCTGGGACTAAATTGAAATGATTTTGGATTGTGACCTTATAAATGTTATAAGTGAGACAAGTTGACTCCAAGAAGTAACATTCTTCCTAATTTGACACGATTGCCGAAACTCAGCGAATATACTGGGCGCTGTGGTAGCGCTTCATTTAAAAATTTAGATTAATAAGTCATTTTATACTGTGGGACCTATCCTAACCGTCATAGCGTGCTGAAGAATTAGCGACAGTTTCAAAAAGTACATTTCATTGACTTTCTAACGGTGTAAGTCCGTCTGAGTTACAACGGTTGGGTCACATATTCGAACCAACATGTACTTAGCGATGTTTTTCTGATATTACCAGGTTGCATCACTTTTAGCAATGAAACGATTGGCTGTGGGATTTAATTGAACCAACTTTGGACTGTGACATGATAAATGTGATAAATGAGACAATTGGACTCCAAGAAAAAACATTATTCTTAATTTGACGTGATTGCCGGAACTCAGCGATTACACTGGGCGCTTTGGTAGCGCTTCACTTAAATATTTAGATAAATAAATCATTCTTTACTGTGGGACCAATCCTATCCGTTTTCGCAAACTGAAGAAATAGCGACAGTTTCAAAAACTACATTTCATTGACTTTCTAACGGTGTCAGTCCGTTTGAGTTACAACGTTTGGGTCACAAATTCGTACCAACATGTATTTAGCGATATTTTTATGATATTACTAGGTTGCATCGCTTTTAACAGTGAAACGATTGACTGTGGGACTTAATTGAACTAACTTTGGACTGTGACCTGATAAAGGTGATAAATGAGACAATTGGACTCCAAGAAATAACATTCTTCTTAATTTGACATGATTGCCGGAACTCAGCGATTACACTGGGCGCTGTGGTAACGCTTCATTTAAAAGTTTAGATTAATAAGTCATTTTTTACTGTGGTACCTATCCTAGCCGTTATCGCGCGCTGAAGAAATAGTGACAGTTTCAAAAACTACATTTCATTGACTTTCTAACGGTGTAAGTCCGTTTGAGTTACAACGGTTGGGTCACATATTTGTACCAATATGTATTTAGCGATGTTTTTCTGTTATTTTTAGGTTGCATCGCTTTTAACAATGAAGCGATTGACTGTGTGACTTAATTGAACTAACTTTGGACTGACTGTGACCTGATAAATGTGATAAATGAGACAATTGGACTCCAAGAAATAACATTCTTCTTAATTTGACGTGATTGCCGGAACTCAGCGATTACACTGAGCGCTGTGGTAGCGCTTCATTTAAACATTTAGATAAATAAATCATTATTTTTACTGTGGGACCATTCCTAGCCGTTATCGCGCGCTGAAGAAATAGCGACAGTTTCAAAAAGTACATTTCATTGACTTTCTAACGGTGTCAGTGCGTTTGAGTTACAACGGTTGGGTCACATATTCGTACCAACATGTATTTAGCGATATTTATCTGATATTACAAGGTTGCATCGCTTTTAACAGTGAAACGATTGACTGTGGGATTTAATTGAACTAACTTTAGACTGTGACCTGATAAATGTGATAAATGGGAAAATTGGACTCCAAGAAATAACATTCTTCTTAATTTGACATGATTGCCAGAACTCAGCGATTACACTGGGTGCTGTGGTAGCGCTTCATCTAAAAATTTAGATTAATAAGTCATTTTTTACTGTGGGACCAATCCTAGTCGTCATCGCGCGCTGAAGAAATAGCGACAGTATCAAAAACTACATTTCATTGACATTCTAACGGTGTAAGTTCGATTGAGTTACAACGGCTGGGTCACATATTCGTACCAACATGTACTTAGCGATGTTTTTCTGATAGTACTAGGTTGCATCACTTTTAGCAATGAAACGATTGGCTGTGAGATTTATTTGAACTAACTTTGGACTGTGACATGATAAATGTGATATATGAGACAATTGGATTCCAAGAAATAACATTATTCTTAATTTGACGTGATTGCCGGAACTCAGCGATTACACTGGGCGCTGTGGTAGCGCTTCATTTAAATATTTAGATAAATAAATCATTCTTTACTGTGGGACCAATCCTATCCGTTTTCGCGAGCTGAAGAAATAGCGACAGTTTCAAAAACTACATTTCATTGACTTTCTAACGGTGTCAGTCCGTTTGAGTTACAGCGGTTGGGTCACATATTCGTACCATCATGTATTCAGCGATATTTATCTGATATTACAAGGTTGCATCGCTTTTAACAGTGAAACGATTGATTGTGGGATTTAATTGAGCTAACTTTGGACTGTGACCTGATAAATGTGATAAATGGGAAAATTGGACTCCAAGAAATAACATTCTTCTTAATTTGACATGATTGCCAGAACTCAGCGATTACACTGGGTGCTGTGGTAGCGCTTCATCTAAAAATTAAGATTAATAAGTCATTTTTTACTGTGGGACCTATCCTAGTCGTCATCGCGCGCTGAAGAAATAGCGACAGTATCAAAAACTACATTTCATTGACTTTCTAACGGTGTAAGTTCGTTTGAGTTACAACGGCCGGGTCACATATTCGTACCAACATGTACTTAGCGATGTTTTTCTGATATTACCAGGTTGCATCACTTTTAGCAATGAAACGATTGGCTGTGGGATTTAATTGAACCAACTTTGGACTGTGACATGATAAATGTGATAAATGAGACAATTGGACTCCAAGAAATAACATTCTTCTTAATTTGACATGATTGCCGGAACTCAGCGATTACACTGGGCGCTGTGGTAACGCTTCATTTAAAAGTTTAGATTAATAAGTCATTTTTTACTGTGGTACCTATCCTAGCCGTTATCGCGCGCTGAAGAAATAGTGACAGTTTCAAAAACTACATTTCATTGACTTTCTAACGGTGTAAGTCCGTTTGAGTTACAACGGTTGGGTCACATATTCGTACCAATATGTATTTAGCGATGTTTTTCTGTTATTTTTAGGTTGCATCGCTTTTAACAATGAAGCGATTGACTGTGTGACTTAATTGAACTAACTTTGGACTGACTGTGACCTGATAAATGTGATAAATGAGACATTTGGACTCCAAGAAATAACATTCTTCTTAATTTGACGTGATTGCCGGAACTCAGCGATTACACTGAGCGCTGTGGTAGCGCTTCATTTAAACATTTAGATAAATAAATCATTCTTTTTACTGTGGGACCATTCCTAGCCGTTATCGCGCGCTGAAGAAATAGCGACAGTTTCAAAAAGTACATTTCATTGACTTTCTAACGGTGTCAGTGCGTTTGAGTT
Source organism: Hydractinia symbiolongicarpus (assembly GCF_029227915.1). Lineage (NCBI taxonomy): Eukaryota > Metazoa > Cnidaria > Hydrozoa > Anthoathecata > Hydractiniidae > Hydractinia > Hydractinia symbiolongicarpus. Next base: position 34,440,946 of record NC_079878.1, on the reverse strand, counting down.
ACAACGGTTGGGTCACATATTCGTACCAACATGTATTTAGCGATATTTATCTGATATTACAAGGTTGCATCGCTTTTAACAGTGAAACGATTGACTGTGGGATTTAATTGAACTAACTTTAGACTGTGACCTGATAGATGTGATAAATGGGAAAATTGGACTCCAAGAAATAACATTCTTCTTAATTTGACATGATTGCCAGAACTCAGCGATTACACTGGGTGCTGTGGTAGCGCTTCATCTAAAAATTTAGATTAATAAGTCATTTTTTACTGTGGGACCTATCCTAGTCGTCATCGCGCGCTGAAGAAATAGCGACAGTATCAAAAACTACATTTCATTGACATTCTAACGGTGTAAGTTCGATTGAGTTACAACGGCTGGGTCACATATTCGTACCAACATGTACTTAGCGATGTTTTTCTGATAGTACTAGGTTGCATCACTTTTAGCAATGAAACGATTGGCTGTGAGACTTAATTGAACTAACTTTGGATTGTGACATGATAAATGTGATAAATGAGACAATTGGATTCCAAGAAATAACATTATTCTTAATTTGACGTGATTGCCGGAACTCAGCGATTACACTGGGCGCTGTGGTAGCGCTTCATTTAAATATTTAGATAAATAAATCATTCTTTACTGTGGGACCAATCCTATCCGTTTTCGCGAGCTGAAGAAATAGCGACAGTTTCAAAAACTACATTTCATTGACTTTCTAACGGTGTCAGTCCGTTTGAGTTACAACGGTTGGGTCACATATTCGTACCATCATGTATTCAGCGATATTTATCTGATATTACTAGGTTGCATCGCTTTTAACAGTGAAACGATTGACTCTGGGACTAAATTGAAATGATTTTGGATTGTGACCTTATAAATGTTATAAGTGAGACAAGTTGACTCCAAGAAGTAACATTATTCTTAATTTGACGTGATTGCCGGAACTCAGCGATTACACTGGGCGCTTTGGTAGCGCTTCACTTAAATATTTAGATAAATAAATCATTCTTTACTGTGGGACCAATCCTATCCGTTTTCGCAAACTTAAGAAATAGCGACAGTTTCAAAAACTACATTTCATTGACTTTCTAACCGTATCAGTCCGTTTGAGTTACAACGGTTGGGTCACAAATTCGTACCAACATGTATTTAGCGATATTTTTATGATATTACTAGGTTGCATCGCTTTTAACAGTGAAACGATTGACTGTGGGACTTAATTGAACTAACTTTGGACTATGACCTGATAAAGGTGATAAATGAGACAATTGGACTCCAAGAAATAACATTCTTCTTAATTTGACATGATTGCCGGAACTCAGCGATTACACTGGGCGCTGTGGTAACGCTTCATTTAAAAGTTTAGATTAATAAGTCATTTTTTACTGTGGTACCTATCCTAGCCGTTATCGCGCGCTGAAGAAATAGTGACAGTTTCAAAAACTACATTTCATTGACTTTCTAACGGTGTAAGTCCGTTTGTGTTACAACGGTTGGGTCACATATTCGTACCAATATGTATTTAGCGATGTTTTTCTGTTATTTTTAGGTTGCATCGCTTTTAACAATGAAGCGATTGACTGTGTGACTTAATTGAACTAACTTTGGACTGACTGTGACCTGATAAATGTGATAAATGAGACAATTGGACTCCAAGAAATAACATTTTTCTTAATTTGACGTGATTGCCGGAACTCAGCGATTACACTGAGCGCTGTGGTAGCGCTTCATTTAAACATTTAGATAAATAAATCATTCTTTTTACTGTAGGACCATTCCTAGCCGTTATCGCGCGCTGAAGAATTAGCGACAGTTTCAAAAAGTACATTTCATTGACTTTCTAACGGTGTCAGTGCGTTTGAGTTACAACGGTTTGGTCACATATTCATACCAACATGTATTTAGCGATATTTATCTGATATTACAAGGTTGCATCGCTTTTAACAGTGAAACGATTGACTGTGGGATTTAATTGAACTAACTTTAGACTGTGACCTGATAAATGTGATAAATGGGAAAATTGGACTCCAAGAAATAACATTCTTCTTAATTTGACATGATTGCCAGAACTCAGCGATTACACTGGGTGCTGTGGTAGCGCTTCATCTAAAAATTTAGATTAATAAGTCATTTTTTACTGTGGGACCTATCCTAGTCGTCATCGCGGGCTGAAGAAATAGCGACAGTATCAAAAACTACATTTCATTGACATTCTAACGGTGTAAGTTCGTTTGAGTTACAACGGCTGGGTCACATATTCGTACCAACATGTACTTAGCAAGGTTTTTCTGATAGTACTAGGTTGCATCACTTTTAGCAATGAAACGATTGGCTGTGAGATTTAATTGAACTAACTTTGGACTGTGACATGATAAATGTGATAATTGAGACAATTGGATTCCAAGAAATAACATTATTCTTAATTTGACGTGATTGCCGGAACTCAGCGATTACACTGGGCGCTGTGGTAGCGCTTCATTTAAATATTTAGATAAATAAATCATTCTTTACTGTGGGACCAATCCTATCCGTTTTCGCGAGCTGAAGAAATAGCGACAGTTTCAAAAACTACATTTCATTGACTTTCTAACGGTGTCAGTCCGTTTGAGTTACAACGGTTGGGTCACAAATTCGTACCAACATGTATTTACCGATATTTTTATGATATTACTAAGTTGCATCGCTTTTAATAGTGAAACGATTGACTGGGGGACTTAATTGAACTAACTTTGGACTGTGACCTGATAAAGGTGATGAATGAGACAATTGGACTCCAAGAAATAACATTCTTCTTAATTTGACATGATTGCCGGAACTCAGCGATTACACTGGGCGCTGTGGTAGCGCTTCATTTGAAAGTTTAGATTAATAAGTCATTTTTTTCTGTGGGACCTATCCTAGCCGTTATCGCGCGCTGAAGAAATAGTGACAGTTTCAAAAACTACATTTCATTGACATTCTAACGGTGTAAGTCTGTTTGAGTTACAACGGTTGGGTCACATATTCGTACCAATATGTATTTAGCGATGTTTTTCTGTTATTTTCAGGTTGCATCGCTTTTAACAATAAAGCGATTGACTGTGGGACTTAACTGAACGAACTTTCGACTGTGACCTGATAAATGTGATAAGTGAGACAAGTTGATTCCAAGAAATAACATTCTTCTTAATTTGACATGATTGCCGGAACTCAGCGATGACACTGGGCGCTGTGATAGTTCTTCATTTATAAAATTAGAAAAATAAGTCATTTTTTACTGTGGGACCAATCCTAGCCGTTATCGCGCGCTGAAGAAATAGCGACAGTTTCGAAAAGTACATTTCATTGACTTTCTAACGGTGTCAGTGCGTTTGAGTTACAACGGTTGGGTCACATATTCGTACCAACATGTATTTAGCGATATTTATCTGATATTAAAAGGTTGCATCGCTTTTAACAGTGAAACGATTGACTGTGGGATTTAATTGAACTAACTTTAGACTGTGACCTGATAAATGTGATAAATGGGAAAATTGGACTCCAAGAAATAACATTCTTCTTAATTTGACATGATTGCCAGAACTCAGCGATTACACTGGGTGCTGTGGTAGCGCTTCATCTAAAAATTTAGATTAATAAGTCATTTTTTACTGTGGGACCTATCCTAGTCGTCATCGCGCGCTGAAGAAATAGCGACAGTATCAAAAGCTACATTTCATTGACATTCTAACGGTGTAAGTTCGTTTGAGTTACAACGGCTGGGTCACATATTCGTACCAACATGTACTTAGCGATGTTTTTCTGATAGTACTAGGTTGCATCACTTTTAGCAATGAAACGATTGGCTGTGAGATTTAATTGAACTAACTTTGGACTGTGACATGATAAATGTGATAATTGAGACAATTGGATTCCAAGAAATAACATTCTTCTTAATTTGACGTGATTGCCGGAACTCAGCGATTACACTGAGTGCTGTGGTAGCGCTTCATTTAAACATTTAGATAAATAAATCATTCTTTTTACTGTGGGACCATTCCTAGCCGTTATCGCGCGCTGAAGAATTAGCGACAGTTTCAAAAAGTACATTTCATTGACTTTCTAACGGTGTCAGTGCGTTTGAGTTACAACGGTTTGGTCACATATTCATACCAACATGTATTTAGCGATATTTATCTGATATTACAAGGTTGCATCGCTTTTAACAGTGAAACGATTGACTGTGGGATTTAATTGAACTAACTTTAGACTGTGACCTGATAAATGTGATAAATGGGAAAATTGGACTCCAAGAAATAACATTCTTCTTAATTTGACATGATTGCCAGAACTCAGCGATTACACTGGGTGCTGTGGTAGCGCTTCATCTAAAAATTTAGATTAATAAGTCATTTTTTACTGTGGGACCTATCCTAGTCGTCATCGCGCGCTGAAGAAATAGCGACAGTATCAAAAACTACATTTCATTGACATTCTAACGGTGTAAGTTCGTTTGAGTTACAACGGCTGGGTCACATATTCGTACCAACATGTACTTAGCAAGGTTTTTCTGATAGCACTAGGTTGCATCACTTTTAGCAATGAAACGATTGGCTGTGAGATTTAATTGAACTAACTTTGGACTGTGACATGATAAATGTGATAATTGAGACAATTGGATTCCAAGAAATAACATTATTCTTAATTTGACGTGATTGCCGGAACTCAGCGATTACACTGGGCGCTGTGGTAGCGCTTCATTTAAATATTTAGATAAATAAATCATTCTTTACTGTGGGACCAATCCTATCCGTTTTCGCGAGCTGAAGAAATAGCGACAGTTTCAAAAACTACATTTCATTGACTTTCTAACGGTGTCAGTCCGTTTGAGTTACAACGGTTGGGTCACAAATTCGTACCAACATGTATTTAGCGATATTTTTATGATATTACTAAGTTGCATCGCTTTTAATAGTGAAACGATTGACTGGGGGACTTAATTGAACTAACTTTGGACTGTGACCTGATAAAGGTGATAAATGAGACAATTGGACTCCAAGAAATAACATTCTTCTTAATTTGACATGATTGCCGGAACTCAGCGATTACACTGGGCGCTGTGGTAGCGCTTCATTTGAAAGTTTAGATTAATAAGTCATTTTTTACTGTGGGACCTATCCTAGCCGTTATCGCGCGCTGAAGAAATAGTGACATTTTCAAAAACTACATTTCATTGACATTCTAACGGTGTAAGTCTGTTTGAGTTACAACGGTTGGGTCACATATTCGTACCAATATGTATTTAGCGATGTTTTTCTGTTATTTTCAGGTTGCATCGCTTTTAACAATGAAGCGATTGACTGTGGGACTTAACTGAACTAACTTTCGACTGTGACCTGATAAATGTGATAAGTGAGACAAGTTGATTCCAAGAAATAACATTCTTCTTAATTTGACATGATTGCCGAAACTCAGCGATGACACTGGGCGCTGTGATAGTTCTTCATTTATAAAATTAGAAAAATAAGTCATTTTTTACTGTGGGACCAATCCTAGCCGTTATCGCGCGCTGAAAAAAAAGCAACAGTTTCAAAAACTAAATTTCATTGACTTTCTAACGGTGTCAGTCCGTTTCAGTTACAACAGTTGTGTCACATATTCGTACCAACATGTATTAAGCAATATTTTTCTGATATTACTAGGTTGCATCGCTTTTAACTATGAAACGATTGACTGTGGGACTTAATTGAACAAATTTTGGACTGTGACCTGATAAATGTGGTAAAGGAGACAATTGGACTCCAAGAAATAGCATTCTTCTTAATTTGACGTGATTGCCGGAACTCAGTGATTACACTGGGCGCTGTGGTAGCCCTTTATTTAAAAATTTAGATTAATCAGTCATTTTTTACTGTGGGACCAATCCTAGCAGTTATCGCGCGCTAAAGAAATAGCGACAGTTTCAAAAACTACATTTCATTGACTTTCTTACGGTGTCAGTCCGTTTGAGTTACAACGGTTGGTTCACGTATTCGTACCACCATGTATTTAGCGATATTTATCTGAGATTACTAGGCTGCATCGCTTTTAACAGTGAAACGATTGGCTGTGGGACTTAATTGAACTAACTTTGGACTGTGACCTCATAAATGTGATAAATGAGAAAATTGGACTCCAACAAATAACATTCTTCCTAATTTGACATGAGTTATCGCGCGCTGAAGAAATAGCGACAGTCTCAAAAACTGCATTTCATGAATTTCTAACGGTGTAAGTCCGTTTGAGTTACAACGGTTGGGTCACATATTCGTACCAATATGTATTTAGCGATGTTTTTCTGTTATTTTTAGGTTGCATCGCTTTTAACAATGAAGCGATTGACTGTGGGACTTAATTGAACTAACTTTGGACTGACTGTGACCTGATAAATGTGATAAATGAGACAATTGGACTCCAAGAAATAACATTCTTCTTAATTTGACGTGATTGCCGGAACTCAGCGATTACACTGAGCGCTGTGGTAGCGCTTCATTTAAACATTTAGATAAATAAATCATTCTTTTTACTGTGGGACCATTCCTAGCCGTTATCGCGGGCTGAAGAAATAGCGACAGTTTCGAAAAGTACATTTCATTGACTTTCTAACGGTGTCAGTGCGTTTGAGTTACAACGGTTGGGTCACATATTCGTACCAACATGTATTTAGCGATATTTATCTGATATTACAAGGTTGCATCGCTTTTAACAGTGAAACGATTGACTGTGGGATTTAATTGAACTAACTTTAGACTGTGACCTGATAAATGTGATAAATGGGAAAATTGGACTCCAAGAAATAACATTCTTCTTAATTTGACATGATTGCCAGAACTCAGCGATTACACTGGGTGCTGTGGTAGCGCTTCATCTAAAAATTTAGATTAATAAGTCATTTTTTACTGTGGGACCTATCCTAGTCGTCATCGCGCGCTGAAGAAATAGCGACAGTATCAAAAACTACATTTCATTGACATTCTAACGGTGTAAGTTCGTTTGAGTTACAACGGCTGGGTCACATATTCGTACCAACATGTACTTAGCGATGTTTTTCTGATAGTACTAGGTTGCATCACTTTTAGCAATGAAACGATTGGCTGTGAGATTTAATTGAACTAACTTTGGAGTGTGACATGATAAATGTGATAATTGAGACAATTGGATTCCAAGAAATAACATTATTCTTAATTTGACGTGATTGCCGGAACTCAGCGATTACACTGGGCGCTGTAGTAGTGCTTCATTTAAATATTTAGATAAATAAATCATTCTTTACTGTGGGACCAATCCTATCCGTTTTCGCGAGCTGAAGAAATAGCGACAGTTTCAAAAACTACATTTCATTGACTTTCTAACGGTGTCAGTCCGTTTGAGTTACAACGGTTGGGTCACAAATTCGTACCAACATGTATTTAGCAATATTTTTATGATATTACTAAGTTGCATCGCTTTTAATAGTGAAACGATTGACTGTGGGACTTAATTGAACTAACTTTGGACTGTGACCTGATAAAGGTGATAAATGAGACAATTGGACTCCAAGAAATAACATTCTTCTTAATTTGACATGATTGCCGGAACTCAGCGATTACACTGGGCGCTGTGGTAGCGCTTCATTTAAAAGTTTAGATTAATAAGTCATTTTTTACTGTGGGACCTATCCTAGCCGTTATCGCGCGCTGAAGAAATAGTGACAGTTTCAAAAACTACATTTCATTGACATTCTAACGGTGTAAGTCTGTTTGAGTTACAACGGTTGGGTCACATATTCGTACCAATATGCATTTAGCGATGTTTTTCTGTTATTTTCCGGTTGCATCGCTTTTAACAATGAAGCGATTGACTGTGGGACTTAACTGAACTAACTTTCGACTGTGACCTGATAAATGTGATAAGTGAGACAAGTTGATTCCAAGAAATAACATTCTTCTTAATTTGACATGATTGCCGGAACTCAGCGATGACACTGGGCGCTGTGATAGTTCTTCATTTATAAAATTAGAAAAATAAGTCATTTTTTACTGTGGGACCAATCCTAGCCGTTATCGCGCGCTGAAAAAAAAGCAACAGTTTCAAAAACTAAATTTCATTGACTTTCTAACGGTGTCAGTCCGTTTCAGTTACAACAGTTGTGTCACATATTCGTACCAACATGTATTTAGCAATATTTTTATGATATTACTAAGTTGCATCGCTTTTAATAGTGAAACGATTGACTGTGGGACTTAATTGAACTAACTTTGGACTGTGACCTGATAAAGGTGATAAATGAGACAATTGGACTCCAAGAAATAACATTCTTCTTAATTTGACATGATTGCCGGAACTCAGCGATTACACTGGGCGCTGTGGTAGCCCTTTATTTAAAAATTTAGATTAATCAGTCATTTTTTACTGTGGGACCAATCCTAGCAGTTATCGCGCGCTAAAGAAATAGCGACAGTTTCAAAAACTACATTTCATTGACTTTCTTACGGTGTCAGTCCGTTTGAGTTACAACGGTTGGTTCACGTATTCGTACCACCATGTATTTAGCGATATTTATCTGATATTACTAGGCTGCATCGCTTTTAACAGTGAAACGATTGGCTGTGGGACTTAATTGAACTAACTTTGGACTGTGACCTCATAAATGTGATAAATGAGAAAATTGGACTCCAACAAATAACATTCTTCCTAATTTGACATGAGTTATCGCGCGCTGAAGAAATAGCGACAATCTCAAAAACTGCATTTCATGAATTTCTAACGGTGTAAGTCCGTTTGAGTTACAACGGTTGGGTCACATATTCGTACCAATATGTATTTAGCGATGTTTTTCTGTTATTTTTAGGTTGCATCGCTTTTAACTATGAAACGATTGACTGTGGGACTTAACTGAACAAATTTTGGACTGTGACCTGATAAATGTGGTAAAGGAGACAATTGGACTCCAAGAAATAGCATTCTTCTTAATTTGACGTGATTGCCGGAACTCAGCGATTACACTGGGTGCTGTGGTAGCCCTTTATTTAAAAATTTAGATTAATCAGTCATTTTTTACTGTGGGACCAATCCTAGCAGTTATCGCGCGCTAAAGAAATAGCGACAGTTTCAAAAACTACATTTCATTGACTTTCTTACGGTGTCAGTCCGTTTGAGTTACAACGGTTGCGTCACATATTCGTACCAACATGTATTTAGCAATATTTTTATGATATTACTAAGTTGCATCGCTTTTAATAGTAAAACGATTGACTGTGGGACTTAATTGAACTAACTTTGGACTGTGACCTGATAAAGGTGATAAATGAGACAATTGGACTCCAAGAAATAACATTCTTCTTAATTTGACATGATTGCCGGAACTCAGCGATTACACTGGGCGCTGTGGTAGCCCTTTATTTAAAAATTTAGATTAATCAGTCATTTTTTACTGTGGGACCAATCCTAGCAGTTATCGCGCGCTAAAGAAATAGCGACAGTTTCAAAAACTACATTTCATTGACTTTCTTACGGTGTCAGTCCGTTTGAGTTACAACGGTTGGTTCACGTATTCGTACCACCATGTATTTAGCGATATTTATCTGATATTACTAGGCTGCGTCGCTTTTAACAGTGAAACGATTGGCTGTGGGACTTAATTGAACTAACTTTGGACTGTGACCTCATAAATGTGATAAATGAGAAAATTGGACTCCAACAAATAACATTCTTCCTAATTTGACATGAGTTATCGCGCGCTGAAGAAATAGCGACAATCTCAAAAACTGCATTTCATGAATTTCTAACGGTGTAAGTCCGTTTGAGTTACAACGGTTGGGTCACATATTCGTACCAATATGTATTTAGCGATGTTTTTCTGTTATTTTTAGGTTGCATCGCTTTTAACTATGAAACGATTGACTGTGGGACTTAACTGAACAAATTTTGGACTGTGACCTGATAAATGTGGTAAAGGAGACAATTGGACTCCAAGAAATAGCATTCTTCTTAATTTGACGTGATTGCCGGAACTCAGCGATTACACTGGGTGCTGTGGTAGCCCTTTATTTAAAAATTTAGATTAATCAGTCATTTTTTACTGTGGGACCAATCCTAGCAGTTATCGCGCGCTAAAGAAATAGCGACAGTTTCAAAAACTACATTTCATTGACTTTCTTACGGTGTCAGTCCGTTTGAGTTACAACAGTTGGTTCACGTATTCGTACCACCATGTATTTAGCGATATTTATCTGATATTACTAGGCTGCATCGCTTTTAACAGTGAAACGATTGGCTGTGGGACTTAATTGAACTAACTTTGGACTGTGACCTCATAAATGTGATAAATGAGAAAATTGGACTCCAACAAATAACATTCTTCCTAATTTGACATGAGTTATCGCGCGCTGAAGAAATAGCGTCAGTCTCAAAAACTGCATTTCATGAATTTCTAACGGTGTAAGTCCGTTTGAGTTACAACGGTTGGGTCACATATTCGTACCAATATGTATTTAGCGATGTTTTTCTGTTATTTTTAGGTTGTATCGCTTTTAACAATGAAGCGATTGACTGTGGTAATTAATTGAACTAACTTTGGACTGACTGTGACCTGATAAATGTGATAAATGAGACAATTGGACTCCAAGAAATAACATTCTTCTTAATTTGACGTGATTGCCGGAACTCAGCAATTACACTGAGCGCTGTGGTAGCGCTTCATTTAAACATTTAGATAAATAAATCATTCTTTTTACTGTGGGACCATTCCTAGCCGTTATCGCGCAATGAGGAAATAGCGACAGTTTCAAAAAGTACATTTCATTGACTTTCTAACGGTGTCAGTGCGTTTGAGTTACAACGGTTGGGTCACATATTCGTACCAACATGTATTTAGCGATATTTATCTGATATTACAAGGTTGCATCGCTTTTAACAGTGAAACGATTGACTGTGGGATTTAATTGAACTAACTTTAGACTGTGACCTGATAAATGTGATAAATGGGAAAATTGGACTCCAAGAAATAACATTCTTCTTAATTTGACATGATTGCCAGAACTCAGCGATTACACTGGGTGCTGTGGTAGCGCTTCATCTAAAAATTTAGATTAATAAGTCATTTTTAACTGTGGGACCTATCCTAGTCGTCATCGCGCGCTGAAGAAATAGCGACAGTATCAAAAACTACATTTCATTGACATTCTAACGGTGTAAGTTCGTTTGAGTTACAAAGGCTGGGTCACATATTCGTACCAACATGTACTTAGCGATGTTTTTCTGATAGTACTAGGTTGCATCACTTTTAGCAATGAAACGATTGGCTGTGAGATTTAATTGAACTAACTTTGGACTGTGACATGATAAATGTGATAAATGAGACAATTGGATTCCAAGAAATAACATTATTCTTAATTTGACGTGATTGCCGGAACTCAGCGATTACACTGGGCGCTGTGGTAGCGCTTCATTTAAATATTTAGATAAATAAATCATTCTTTACTGTGGGACCAATCCTATCCGTTTTCGCGAGCTGAAGAAATAGCGACAGTTTTAAAAACTACATTTCATTGACTTTCTAACGGTGTCAGTCCGTTTGAGTTACAACGGTTGGGTCACAAATTCGTACCAACATGTATTTAGCGATATTTTTATGATATTACTAAGTTGCATCGCTTTTAATAGTGAAACGATTGACTGTGGGACTTAATTGAACTAACTTTGGACTGTGACCTGATAAAGGTGATAAATGAGACAATTGGACTCCAAGAAATAACATTCTTCTTAATTTGACATGATTGCCGGAACTCAGCGATTACACTGGGCGCTGTGGTAGCGCTTCATTTAAAAGTTTAGATTAATAAGTCATTTTTTACTGTGGGACCTATCCTAGCCGTTATCGCGCGCTGAAGAAATAGTGACAGTTTCAAAAACTACATTTCATTGACATTCTAACGGTGTAAGTCCGTTTGAGTTACAACGGTTGGGTCACATATTCGTACCAATATGTATTTAGCGATGTTTTTCTGTTATTTTCAGGTTGCATCGCTTTTAACAATGAAGCGATTGACTGTGGGACTTAACTGAAATAACTTTCGACTGTGACCTGATAAATGTGATAAGTGAGACAAGTTAATTCCAAGAAATAACATTCTTCTTAATTTGACGTGATTGCCGGAACTCAGCGATTACACTGAGCGCTGTGGTAGCGCTTCATTTAAACATTTAGATAAATAAATCATTCTTTTTACTGTGGGACCATTCCTAGCCGTTATCGCGCAATGAGGAAATAGCGACAGTTTCAAAAAGTACATTTCATTGACTTTCTAACGGTGTCAGTGCGTTTGAGTTACAACGGTTGGGTCACATATTCGTACCAACATGTATTTAGCGATATTTATCTGATATTACAAGGTTGCATCGCTTTTAACAGTGAAACGATTGACTGTGGGATTTAATTGAACTAACTTTAGACTGTGACCTGATAAATGTGATTAATGGGAAAATTGGACTCCAAGAAATAACATTCCTCTTAATTTGACATGATTGCCAGAACTCAGCGATTACACTGGGTGCTGTGGTAGCACTTCATCTAAAAATTTAGATTATTAAGTCATTTTTAACTGTGGGACCTATCCTAGTCGTCATCGCGCGCTGAAGAAATAGCGACAGTATCAAAAACTACATTTCATTGACATTCTAACGGTGTAAGTTCGTTTGAGTTACAAAGGCTGGGTCACATATTCGTACCAACATGTACTTAGCGATGTTTTTCTGATAGTACTAGGTTGCATCACTTTTAGCAATGAAACGATTGGCTGTGAGATTTAATTGAACTAACTTTGGACTGTGACATGATAAATGTGATAAATGAGACAATTGGATTCCAAGAAATAACATTATTCTTAATTTGACGTGATTGCCGGAACTCAGCGATTACACTGGGCGCTGTGGTAGCGCTTCATTTAAATATTTAGATAAATAAATCATTCTTTACTGTGGGACCAATCCTATCCGTTTTCGCGAGCTGAAGAAATAGCGACAGTTTTAAAAACTACATTTCATTGACTTTCTAACGGTGTCAGTCCGTTTGAGTTACAACGGTTGGGTCACAAATTCGTACCAACATGTATTTAGCGATATTTTTATGATATTACTAAGTTGCATCGCTTTTAATAGTGAAACGATTGACTGTAGGACTTAATTGAACTAACTTTGGACTGTGACCTGATAAAGGTGATAAATGAGACAATTGGACTCCAAGAAATAACATTCTTCTTAATTTGACATGATTGCCGGAACTCAGCGATTGCACTGGGCGCTGTGGTAGCGCTTCATTTAAAAGTTTAGATTAATAAGTCATTTTTTACTGTGGGACCTATCCTAGCCGTTATCGCGCGCTGAAGAAATAGTGACAGTTTCAAAAACTACATTTCATTGACATTCTAACGGTGTAAGTCCGTTTGAGTTACAACGGTTGGGTCACATATTCGTACCAATATGTATTTAGTGATGTTTTTCTGTTATTTTCAGGTTGCATCGCTTTTAACAATGAAGCGATTGACTGTGGGACTTAACTGAACTAACTTTCGACTGTGACCTGATAAATGTGATAAGTGAGACAAGTTGATTCCAAGAAATAACATTCTTCTTAATTTGACATGATTGCCGGAACTCAGCGATGACACTGGGCGCTGTGATAGTTCTTCATTTATAAAATTAGAAAAATAAGTCATTTTTTACTGTGGGACCAATCCTAGCCGTTAGCGCGCGCTGAAGAAATAGAGACTGTTTCAAATACTAAACTTCACTGACTTTCTAACGGTGTCAGTCCGTTTGAGTTTCAACAGTTGGTCACATATTCGTACCAACATGTATTTAGCGACATTTATCTGATATTACTAGGTTGCTACACTTTTAACAGTGAAACGATTGTGTGTGGGACTTAATTGAACTAACTTTGGAATGTGACCAGATAAATGTGATAAACGAGAAAATTTGACTCCAAGAAATAACATTCTTCTTAATTTGACATGATTGCCGGAACTCAGCGATTACACTGGGCGCTGTGGTAGCGCTTCATTGAAAAAGTGAGATTAATAAGTCATATTTTACTGTGGGATCAATCCTAGCCGTTATCGCGCGCTGAAAAAAAAGCAACAGTTTCAAAAACTAAATTTCATTGACTTTCTAACGGTGTCAGTCCGTTTCAGTTACAACAGTTGTGTCACATATTCGTACCAACATGTATTAAGCAATATTTTTCTGATATTACTAGGTTGCATCGCTTTTAACTATGAAACGATTGACTGTGGGACTTAATTGAACAAACTTTGGACTGTGACCTGATAAATGTGGTAAAGGAGACAATTGGACTCCAAGAAATAGCATTCTTCTTAATTTGACGTGATTGCCGGAACTCAGCGATCACACTGGGCGCTGTGGTAGCCCTTTATTTAAAAATTTAGATTAATCAGTCATTTTTTACTGTGGGACCAATCCTAGCAGTTATCGCGCACTAAAGAAATAGCGACAGTTTCAAAAACTACATTTCATTGACTTTCTTACGGTGTCAGTCCGTTTGAGTTACAACGGTTGGTTCACGTATTCGTACCAACATGTATTTAGCGATATTTATCTGATATTACTAGGCTGCATCGCTTTTAACAGTGAAACGATTGGCTGTGGGACTTAATTGAACTAACTTTGGACTGTGACCTCATAAATGTGATAAATGAGAAAATTGGTCTCCAACAAATAACATTCTTCCTAATTTGACGTGAGTTATCGCGCGCTGAAGAAATAGCGACAGTCTCAAAAACTGCATTTCATTGACTTTCTAACGGTGTCAGTTCGTTTGAGTTACAACGGTTGGGTCACATATTCGTACCAACATGTATTGAGCGATATTTATCTGATATTACTAGGTTGCATCGCTTTTAACAGTGAAACGATTGACTGTGGGATTTAATTGAACTAACTTTGGACTGTGACCTGATAAATGTGATAAATGGAAAAATTAGACTCCAAGAAATAACATTTTTCTTAATTTGACATGATTGCCGGAACTCAGCGATTACACTGGGTGCTGTGGTAGCGCTTCATTTAAAAATTTAGATTAATAAGTCATTTTTTACTGTGGGACCTATCCTAGTCGTCATTGCGTGCTGAAGAAATAGCGACAGTTTCAAAAACTACATTTCATTGACTTTCTAACGGTGTAAGTTCGTTTGAGTTACAACGGCTGGGTCACATATTCGTACCAACATGTACTTAGCGATGTTTTTCTGATATTACTAGGTTGCACCAATTTTAACAATGAAACGATTGGCTGTGGGATTTAATTGAACTAACTTTGGACTGTGACATGATAAATGTTATAAGTGAGACAAGTTGACTCCAAGAAGTAACATTCTTCTTAATTTGACATGATTGCCGAAACTCAGCGATTACACTGGACGCTGTGGTAGCGCTTCATTTTAGAATTAAGATAAAAAAAGTCATTTTTTTAATGTGGGACCCATCCTAGCCGTTATCACGCACTGCAGAAATAGCGACTGTTTCAAATACTACACTTCACTGACTTTCTAACGGTGTAAGTTCGTTTGAGTTACAACGGTTGGGTCACATATTCGTACCAACATGTATTGAGCGATATTTATCTGATATTACTAGGTTGCATCGCTTTTAACAGTGAAACGATTGACTGTGGGATTTAATTGAACTAACTTTGGACTGCGACCTGATAAATGTGATAAATGGGAAAATTAGACTCCAAGAAATAACATTCTTCTTAATTTGACATGATTGCCGGAACTCAGCGATTACACTGGGTGCTGTGGTAGCGCTTCATTTAAAAATTTAGATTAATAAGTCATTTTTTTAATGTGGGACCCATCTTATCCGTTATCACGCACTGCAGAAATAGCGACTGTTTCAAATACTACACTTCACTGACTTTCTAACGGTGTAAGTCCGTTTGAGTTACAACGGTTGGGTCACATATTCGTACCAACATGTATTTAGTGATATTTTTTGATATTACTAGGTTGCATCGCTTTTAACAATGAAGCGATTGACTGTGGGACTTAACTGAACTAACTTTCGACTGTGACCTGATAAATGTGATAAGTGAGAGAAGTTGATTCCAAGAAATAACATTCTTCTTAATTTGACATGATTGCCGGAACTCAGCGATTACACTGGGCGCTGTGGTAGCGCTTCACTGAAAAAGTGAGATTAATAAGTCATTTTTTACTGTAGGACCAATCCTAGCCGTTATCGCACGCTGAAAAAAAAGCAACAGTTTCAAAAACTACATTTCATTGACTTTCTAACGGTGTCAGTCCGTTTCAGTTACAACAGTTGTGTCACATATTCGTACCAACATGTATTAAGCAATATTTTTCTGATATTACTAGGTTGCATCGCTTTTAACTATGAAACGATTGACTGTGGGCCTTAATTGAACAAACTTTGGACTGTGACCTGATAAATGTGGTAAAGGAGACAATGGGACTCCAAGAAATAACATTCTTCTTAATTTGACATGATTGCCGAAACTCAGCGATTACACTGGGCGCTGTGGTAGCGCTTCATTTAAAAATTTAGATTAACAAGTCATTTTTTACTGTGGGACCTATCCTAGTCGTCACCGCGCGCTGAAGAAATAGCGACAGTTTCAAAAACTACATTTCATTGACTTTCTAACGGCGTAAGTTCGTTTGAGTTACAACGGCTGGGTCACATATTCGTACCAACATGTACTTAGCGATGTTTTTCTGATATTACTGGGTTGCATCACTTTTAACAATGAAACGATTGGCTGTGGGATTTAATTGAACTAACTCTGGACTGTGACATGATAAATGTGATAAATGAGACAATTGGACTCCAAGAAATAACATTCTTCTTAATTTGACGTGATTGCCGGAACTCAGCGATTACACTGGGCGCTTTGGTAGCGCTTCGTTGAAATATTTAGATAAATAAATCATTCTTTACTGTGGGACCAATCCTATCCGTTAACGCGAGCTGAAGAAATAGCGACAGTTTCAAAAACTAAATTTCATTCACTTTCTAACGGTGTCAGTCCGTTTGAGTTACAACGGTTGGGTCACATATTCGTACCAACATGTATTTAGCGATATTTTTTATAGTACTAGGTTGCATCGCTTTTAACAATGAAACGATTGACTGTGGGACTTAATTGAACTAACTTTGGACTGTGACCTGATAAATGTGATAAATGGAAAAATTAGACTCCAAGAAATAACATTTTTCTTAATTTGACATGATTGCCGGAACTCAGCGATTACACTGGGTGCTGTGGTAGCGCTTCATTTAAAAATTTAGATTAATAAGTCATTTTTTACTGTGGGACCTATCCTAGTCGTCATTGCGTGCTGAAGAAATAGCGACAGTTTCAAAAACTACATTTCATTGACTTTCTAACGGTGTAAGTTCGTTTGAGTTACAACGGCTGGGTCACATATTCGTACCAACATGTACTTAGCGATGTTTTTCTGATATTACTAGGTTGCACCAATTTTAACAATGAAACGATTGGCTGTGGGATTTAATTGAACTAACTTTGGACTGTGACATGATAAATGTTATAAGTGAGACAAGTTGACTCCAAGAAGTAACATTCTTCTTAATTTGACATGATTGCCGAAACTCAGCGATTACACTGGACGCTGTGGTAGCGCTTCATTTTAGAATTAAGATAAAAAAAGTCATTTTTTTAATGTGGGACCCATCCTAGCCGTTATCACGCACTGCAGAAATAGCGACTGTTTCAAATACTACACTTCACTGACTTTCTAACGGTGTAAGTTCGTTTGAGTTACAACGGTTGGGTCACATATTCGTACCAACATGTATTGAGCGATATTTATCTGATATTACTAGGTTGCATCGCTTTTAACAGTGAAACGATTGACTGTGGGATTTAATTGAACTAACTTTGGACTGCGACCTGATAAATGTGATAAATGGGAAAATTAGACTCCAAGAAATAACATTCTTCTTAATTTGACATGATTGCCGGAACTCAGCGATTACACTGGGTGCTGTGGTAGCGCTTCATTTAAAAATTTAGATTAATAAGTCATTTTTTTAATGTGGGACCCATCTTATCCGTTATCACGCACTGCAGAAATAGCGACTGTTTCAAATACTACACTTCACTGACTTTCTAACGGTGTAAGTCCGTTTGAGTTACAACGGTTGGGTCACATATTCGTACCAACATGTATTTAGTGATATTTTTTGATATTACTAGGTTGCATCGCTTTTAACAATGAAGCGATTGACTGTGGGACTTAACTGAACTAACTTTCGACTGTGACCTGATAAATGTGATAAGTGAGAGAAGTTGATTCCAAGAAATAACATTCTTCTTAATTTGACATGATTGCCGGAACTCAGCGATTACACTGGGCGCTGTGGTAGCGCTTCACTGAAAAAGTGAGATTAATAAGTCATTTTTTACTGTAGGACCAATCCTAGCCGTTATCGCACGCTGAAAAAAAAGCAACAGTTTCAAAAACTACATTTCATTGACTTTCTAACGGTGTCAGTCCGTTTCAGTTACAACAGTTGTGTCACATATTCGTACCAACATGTATTAAGCAATATTTTTCTGATATTACTAGGTTGCATCGCTTTTAACTATGAAACGATTGACTGTGGGCCTTAATTGAACAAACTTTGGACTGTGACCTGATAAATGTGGTAAAGGAGACAATGGGACTCCAAGAAATAACATTCTTCTTAATTTGACATGATTGCCGAAACTCAGCGATTACACTGGGCGCTGTGGTAGCGCTTCATTTAAAAATTTAGATTAACAAGTCATTTTTTACTGTGGGACCTATCCTAGTCGTCACCGCGCGCTGAAGAAATAGCGACAGTTTCAAAAACTACATTTCATTGACTTTCTAACGGCGTAAGTTCGTTTGAGTTACAACGGCTGGGTCACATATTCGTACCAACATGTACTTAGCGATGTTTTTCTGATATTACTGGGTTGCATCACTTTTAACAATGAAACGATTGGCTGTGGGATTTAATTGAACTAACTCTGGACTGTGACATGATAAATGTGATAAATGAGACAATTGGACTCCAAGAAATAACATTCTTCTTAATTTGACGTGATTGCCGGAACTCAGCGATTACACTGGGCGCTTTGGTAGCGCTTCGTTGAAATATTTAGATAAATAAATCATTCTTTACTGTGGGACCAATCCTATCCGTTAACGCGAGCTGAAGAAATAGCGACAGTTTCAAAAACTAAATTTCATTCACTTTCTAACGGTGTCAGTCCGTTTGAGTTACAACGGTTGGGTCACATATTCGTACCAACATGTATTTAGCAATATTTTTATGATATTACTAGGTTGCATCGCTTTTAACAGTGAAACGATTGACTGTGGGACTTAATTGAACCGATTTTGGATTGTGACCTGATAAATGTTATAAGTGAGACAAGTTGACTCCAAGAAGTAACATTCTTCTTAATTTGACATGATTGCCGAAACTCAGCGATTACACTGGGCGCTGTGGTAGCGCTTCATTTAAGAATTAAGATAAAAAAGTCATTTTTTTAATGTGGGACCAATCCTAGCCGTTAGCGCGCGCAGAAGAAATAGAGACAGTTTCAAATACCACATTTCACTCACTTTCTAACGGTGTCAGTCCGTTTAAGTTTCAACGTTGGGTCACATATTCGTACCAACATGTATTTAGCGATATTTTTCTCATATTACTAGGTTGCATCGCTTTTAACAATTAAGCGATTGACTGTGGGACTTAACTGAACTAACTTTCGACTGTGACCTGATAAATGTGATAACTGAGACAAGTTGACTCCAAGAAATAACATTCTTCTAATTTGACATGATTGCCGGAACTCAGCGATCACACTGGGCGCTGTGATAGTTCTTCATTTATAAATTTAGAAAAATAAGTCATTTTTTACTGTGGGACAAATCCTAGCCGTTAGCGCGCGCTGAAGAAATAGAGACTGTTTCAAATGCTACACTTCACTGACTTTCTAACGGTGTCTGTCCGTTTGAGTTTCAACAGTTGGGTCACATATTCGTACCAACATGTATTTAGCGATATTTATCTGATATCACTAGGTTGCATCGCTTTTAACAGTGAAACGATTGACTGTGGGACTTAACTGAACTAACTTTGGACTGTGACCTGACAAAGGTGATAAATTAGACAGTTGGACTCCAAGAAATAACATTCTTCTTAATTTGACATGATTGCCGGAACTCAGCGATCACACTGGGCGCTGTGGTAGCGCTTCATTTAAAAGTTTAGATTAATAAGTCATTCTTTACTGTGGGACCTATCCTAGCCGTTATGACGCGCTGAAGAAATAGTGAGAGTTTCAAAAACTACATTTCATTGATTTTCTAACGGTGTAAGTCCGTTTGAGTTACAACGGTTGGGTCACATATTCGTACCAATATGTATTTAGCGATGTTTTTCTGTTATTACTAGGTTGCATCGCTTTTAACAATGAAGCGATTGACTGTGGGACTTAACTGAACAAACTTTGGACTGTGACCTGATAACTGTGGTAAAGGAGACAATTGGACTCCAAGAAATAACATTCTTCTTAATTTGACATGATTGCCGAAACTCAGCGATTACACTGGGCGCTGTGGTAGCGCTTCATTTAAAAATTTAGATTAACAAGTCATTTTTTACTGTGGGACCTATCCTAGTCGTCACTGCGCGCTGAAGAAATAGCGACAGTTTCAAAAACTACATTTCATTGACTTTCTAACGGTGTATGTTCGTTTGAGTTACAACGGCTGGGTCACATATTCGTACCAACATGTACTTAGCGATGTTTTTCTGATATTACTGGGTTGCATCACTTTTAACAATGACACGATTGGCTGTGGGATTTAATTGAACTAACTTTGGACTGTGACATGATAAATGTGATAAATGAGACAATTGGACTCCAAGAAATAACATTCTTCTTAATTTGACGTGATTGCCGGAACTCAGCGATTACATTGGGCGCTTTGGTAGCGCTTCGTTGAAATATTTAGATAAATAAATCATTCTTTACTGTGGGACCAATCCTATCCGTTAACGCGAGCTGAAGAAATAGCGACAGTTTCAAAAACTAAATTTCATTCACTTTCTAACGGTGTCAGTCCGTTTGAGTTACAACGGTTGGGTCACATGTTCGTACCAACATGTATTTAGCAATATTTTTATGATATTACTAGGTTGCATCGCTTTTAACAGTGAAACGATTGACTGTGGGACTTAATTGAACCGATTTTGGATTGTGACCTGATAAATGTTATAAGTGAGACAAGTTGACTCCAAGAAGTAACATTCTTCTTAATTTGACATGATTGCCGAAACTCAGCGATTACACTGGGCGCTGTGGTAGCGCTTCATTTAAGAATTAAGATAAAAAAGTCATTTTTTTAATGTGGGGCCAATCCTAGCCGTTAGCACGCGCAGAAGAAATAGAGACAGTTTCAAATACCACATATCACTCACTTTCTAACGGTGTCAGTCCGTTTAAGTTTCAACGGTTGTGTCACATATTCGTACCAACATGTATTTAGCCATATTTTTCTCATATTACTAGGTTGCATCGCTTTTAACAATGAAGCGATTGACTGTGGGACTTAACTGAACTAACTTTCGACTGTGACCTGATAAATGTGATAACTGAGACAAGTTGACTCCAAGAAATAACATTCTTCTTAATTTGACATGATTGCCGGAACTCAGCGATCACACTGGGCGCTGTGATAGTTCTTCATTTATAAATTTAGAAAAATAAGTCATTTTTTACTGTGGGACAAATCCTAGCCGTTAGCGCGGGCTGAAGAAATAGAGACTGTTTCAAATGCTACATTTCATTGATTTTCTAACGGTGTAAGTCCGTTTGAGTTACAACGGTTGGGTCACATATTCGTACCAATATGTATTTAGCGATGTTTTTCTGTTATTACTAGGTTGCATCGCTTTTAACAATGAAGTGATTGACTGTGGGACTTAACTGAACTAACTTTCGACTGTGACCTGATAAATGTGATAACAGAGACAAGTTGACTCAAAGAAATAACATTCTTCTTAATTTGACATGATTGCCGGAACTCAGCGATCACACTGGGCGCTGTGATAGTTCTTCATTTATAAATTTAGAAAAATAAGTCATTTTTTACTGTGGGACAAATCCTAGCCGTTAGCGCGCGCTGAAGAAATAGAGACTGTTTCAAATGCTACACTTCACTGACTTTCTAACGGTGTCAGTCCGTTTGAGTTTCAACAGTTGGGTCACATATTCGTACCAACATGTATTTAGCGATATTTATCTGATATCACTAGGTTGCATCGCTTTAAACAGTGAAACGATTGACTGTGGGACTTAACTGAACTAACTTTGGACTGTGACCTGACAAAGGTGATAAATGAGACAGTTGGACTCCAAGAAATAACATTCTTCTTAATTTGACATGATTGCCGGAACTCAGCGATCACACTGGGCGCTGTGGTAGCGCTTCATTTAAAAGTTTAGATTAATAAGTCATTCTTTACTGTGGGACCTATCCTAGCCGTTATGACGCGCTGACGAAATAGTGACAGTTTCAAAAACTACATTTCATTGATTTTCTAACGGTGTAAGTCCGTTTGAGTTACAACGGTTGGGTCACATATTCGTACCAATATGTATTTAGCGATGTTTTTCTGTTATTACTAGGTTGCATCGCTTTTAACAATGAAGCGATTGACTGTGGGACTTAACTGAACAAACTTTGGACTGTGACCTGATAACTGTGGTAAAGGAGACAATTGGACTCCAAGAAATAACATTCTTCTTAATTTGACATGATTGCCGAAACTCAGCGATTACACTGGGCGCTGTGGTAGCGCTTCCTTTAAAAATTTAGATTAACAAGTCATTTTTTACTGTGGGACCTATCCTAGTCGTCACTGCGCGCTGAAGAAATAGCGACAGTTTCAAAAACTACATTTCATTGACTTTCTAACGGTGTATGTTCGTTTGAGTTACAACGGCTGGGTCACATATTCGTACCAACATGTACTTAGCGATGTTTTTCTGAGATTACTGGGTTGCATCACTTTTATCAATGAAACGATTGGCTGTGGGATTTAATTGAACTAACTTTGGACTGTGACATGATAAATGTGATAAATGAGACAATTGGACTCCAAGAAATAACATTCTTCTTAATTTGACGTGATTGCCGGAACTCAGCGATTACATTGGGCGCTTTGGTAGCGCTTCGTTGAAATATTTAGATAAATAAATCATTCTTTACTGTGGGACCAATCCTATCCGTTAACGCGAGCTGAAGAAATAGAGACAGTTTCAAAAACTAAATTTCATTCACTTTCTAACGGTGTCAGTCCGTTTGAGTTACAACGGTTGGGTCACATGTTCGTACCAACATGTATTTAGCAATATTTTTATGATATTACTAGGTTGCATCGCTTTTAACAGTGAAACGATTGACTGTGGGACTTAATTGAACCGATTTTGGATTGTGACCTGATAAATGTTATAAGTGAGACAAGTTGACTCCAAGAAGTAACATTCTTCTTAATTTGACATGATTGCCGAAACTCAGCGATTACACTGGGCGCTGTGGTAGCGCTTCATTTAAGAATTAAGATAAAAAAGTCATTTTTTTAATGTGGGACCAATCCTAGCCGTTAGCGCGCGCAGAAGAAATAGAGACAGTTTCAAATACCACATTTCACTCACTTTCTAACGGTGTCAGTCCGTTTAAGTTTCAACGGTTGTGTCACATATTCGTACCAACATGTATTTAGCGATATTTTTCTCATATTACTAGGTTGCATCGCTTTTAACAATGAAGCGATTGACTGTGGGACTTAACTGAACTAACTTTCGACTGTGACCTGATAAATGTGATAACTGAGACAAGTTGACTCCAAGAAATAACATTCTTCTTAATTTGACATGATTGCCGGAACTCAGCGATCACACTGGGCGCTGTGATAGTTCTTCATTTATAAATTTAGAAAAATAAGTCATTTTTTACTGTGGGACAAATCCTAGCCGTTAGCGCGGGCTGAAGAAATAGAGACTGTTTCAAATGCTACACTTCACTGACTTTCTAACGGTGTCAGTCCGTTTGAGTTTCAACAGTTGGGTCACATATTCGTACCAACATGTATTTAGCGATATTTATCTGATATCACTAGGTTGCATCGCTTTTAACAGTGAAACGATTAACTGTGGGACTTAACTGAACTAACTTTGGACTGTGACCTGACAAAGGTGATAAATGAGACAGTTGGACTCCAAGAAATAACATTCTTCTTAATTTGACATGATTGCCGGAACTCAGCGATTACACTGGGCGCTGTGGTAGCGCTTCATTTAAAAGTTTAGATTAATAAGTCATTCTTTACTGTGGGACCTATCCTAGCCGTTATGACGCGCTGAAGAAATAGTGACAGTTTCAAAAACTACATTTCATTGATTTTCTAACGGTGTAAGTCCGTTTGAGTTACAACGGTTGGGTCACATATTCGTACCAATATGTATTTAGCGATGTTTTTCTGTTATTACTAGGTTGCATCGCTTTTAACAATGAAGTGATTGACTGTGGGACTTAACTGAACTAACTTTCGACTGTGACCTGATAAATGTGATAACAGAGACAAGTTGACTCCAAGAAATAACATTCTTCTTAATTTGACATGATTGCCGGAACTCAGCGATCACACTGGGCGCTGTGATAGTTCTTCATTTATAAATTTAGAAAAATAAGTCATTTTTTACTGTGGGACAAATCCTAGCCGTTAGCGCGCGCTGAAGAAATAGAGACTGTTTCAAATACTACACTTCACTGACTTTCTAACGGTGTCAGTCCGTTTGAGTTTCAACGGTTGGGTCACATATTCGTACCAACATGTATTTAGCGACATTTATCTGATATTACTAGGTTGCATCGCTTTTAACAGTGAAACGATTGACTGTGGGACTTAACTGAACTAACTTTCGACTGTGACCTGATAAATGTGATAACAGAGACAAGTTGACTCCAAGAAATAACATTCTTCTTAATTTGACATGATTGCCGAAACTCAGCGATTACACTGGGCGCTGTGGTAGCGCTTCATTTAAGAATTAAGATAAAAAAGACATTTTTTTAATGTGGGACCAATCCTAGCCGTTAGCGCGGGCTGAAGAAATAGAGACTGTTTCAAATGCTACACTTCACTGACTTTCTAACGGTGTCAGTCCGTTTGAGTTTCAACAGTTGGGTCACATATTCGTACCAACATGTATTTAGCGATATTTATCTGATATCACTAGGTTGCATCGCTTTTAACAGTGAAACGATTAACTGTGGGACTTAACTGAACTAACTTTGGACTGTGACCTGACAAAGGTGATAAATGAGACAGTTGGACTCCAAGAAATAACATTCTTCTTAATTTGACATGATTGCCGGAACTCAGCGATTACACTGGGCGCTGTGGTAGCGCTTCATTTAAAAGTTTAGATTAATAAGTCATTCTTTACTGTGGGACCTATCCTAGCCGTTATGACGCGCTGAAGAAATAGTGACAGTTTCAAAAACTACATTTCATTGATTTTCTAACGGTGTAAGTCCGTTTTAGTTACAACGGTTGGGTCACATATTCGTACCAATATGTATTTAGCGATGTTTTTCTGTTATTACTAGGTTGCATCGCTTTTAACAATGAAGTGATTGACTGTGGGACTTAACTGAACTAACTTTCGACTGTGACCTGATAAATGTGATAACAGAGACAAGTTGACTCCAAGAAATAACATTCTTCTTAATTTGACATGATTGCCGGAACTCAGCGATCACACTGGGCGCTGTGATAGTTCATCATTTATAAATTTAGAAAAATAAGTCATTTTTTACTGTGGGACAAATCCTAGCCGTTAGCGCGCGCTGAAGAAATAGAGACTGTTTCAAATACTACACTTCACTGACTTTCTAACGGTGTCAGTCCGTTTGAGTTTCAACGGTTGGGTCACATATTCGTACCAACATGTATTTAGCGACATTTATCTGATATTACTAGGTTGCATCGCTTTTAACAGTGAAACGATTGACTGTGGGACTTAACTGAACTAACTTTCGACTGTGACCTGATAAATGTGATAACAGAGACAAGTTGACTCCAAGAAATAACATTCTTCTTAATTTGACATGATTGCCGGAACTCAGCGATCACACTGGGCGCTGTAATAGTTCTTCATTTATAAAATTAGAAAAATAAGTCATTTTTTACTGTGGGACCTATCCTAGCCGTTAGCGCGCGCTGAAGAAATAGAGACTGTTTCAAATACTAAACTTCACTGACTTTCTAACGGTGTCAGTCCGTTTGAGTTTCAACGGTTGGGTCACATATTCGTACCAACATGTATTTAGCGACATTTATCTGATATTACTAGGTTGCTACACTTTTAACAGTGAAACGATTGTGTGTGGGACTTAATTGAACTAACTTTGGAATGTGACCAGATAAATGTGATAAACGAGAAAATTTGACTCCAAGAAATAACATTCTTCTTAATTTGACATGATTGCCGGAACTCAGCGATTACACTGGGCGCTGTGGTAGCGCTTCATTGAAAAAGTGAGATTAATAAGTCATATTTTACTGTGGGATCAATCCTAGCCGTTATCGCGCGCTGAAAAAAAAGCAACAGTTTCAAAAACTAAATTTCATTGACTTTCTAACGGTGTCAGTCCGTTTCAGTTACAACAGTTGTGTCACATATTCGTACCAACATGTATTAAGCAATATTTTTCTGATATTACTAGGTTGCATCGCTTTTAACTATGAAACGATTGACTGTGGGACTTAATTGAACAAACTTTGGACTGTGACCTGATAAATGTGGTAAAGGAGACAATTGGACTCCAAGAAATAGCATTCTTCTTAATTTGACGTGATTGCCGGAATTCAGCGATTACACTGGGCGCTGTGGTAGCCCTTTATTTAAAAATTTAGATTAATCAGTCATTTTTTACTGTGGGACCAATCCTAGCAGTTATCGCGCGCTAAAGAAATAGCGAAAGTTTCAAAAACTACATTTCATTGACTTTCTTACGGTGTCAGTCCGTTTGAGTTACAACGGTTGGTTCACGTATTCGTACCAACATGTATTTAGCGATATTTATCTGATATTACTAGGCTGCATCGCTTTTAACAGTGAAACGATTGGCTGTGGGACTTAATTGAACTAACTTTGGACTGTGACCTCATAAATGTGATAAATGAGAAAATTGGTCTCCAACAAATAACATTCTTCCTAATTTGACGTGAGTTATCGCGCGCTGAAGAAATAGCGACAGTCTCAAAAACTGCATTTCATTGACTTTCTAACGGTGTCAGTTCGTTTGAGTTACAACGGTTGGGTCACATAATCGTACCAACATGTATTGAGCGATATTTATCTGATATAACTAGGTTGCATCGCTTTTAACAGTGAAACGATTGACTGTGGGATTTAATTGAACTAACTTTGGACTGTGACCTGATAAATGTGATAAATGGGAAAATTAGACTCCAAGAAATAACATTCTTCTTAATTTGACATGATTGCCGGAACTCAGCGATTCCACTGGGTGCTGTGGTAGCGCTTCATTTAAAAATTTAGATTAATAAGTCATTTTTTACTGTGGGACCTATCCTAGTCGTCATTGCGTGCTGAAGAAATAGCGACAGTTTCAAAAACTACATTTCATTGACTTTCTAACGGTGTAAGTTCGTTTGAGTTACAACGGCTGGGTCACATATTCGTACCAACATGTACTTAGCGATGTTTTTCTGATATTACTAGGTTGCATCACTTTTAACAATAAAACGATTGGCTGTGGGATTTAATTGAACTAACTTTGGACTGTGACCTGATAAATGTGATAAAGGAGTCAATTGGACTCGAAGAAATAACATTCTTCTTAATTTGACATGATTGCCGGAACTCAGCAATTACACTGGGCGCTGTGGTAGCGCTTCATTGAAAAAGTGAGATTAATAAGTCATATTTTACTGTGGGATCAATCCTAGCCGTTATCGCGCGCTGAAAAAAAAGCAACAGTTTCAAAAACTAAATTTCATTGACTTTCTAACGGTGTCAGTCCGTTTCAGTTACAACAGTTGTGTCACATATTCGTACCAACATGTATTAAGCAATATTTTTCTGATATTACTAGGTTGCATCGCTTTTAACTATGAAACGATTGACTGTGGGACTTAATTGAACAAACTTTGGACTGTGACCTGATAAATGTGGTAAAGGAGACAATTGGACTCCAAGAAATAGCATTCTTCTTAATTTGACGTGATTGCCGGAACTCAGCGATTACACTGGGCGCTGTGGTAGCCCTTTATTTAAAAATTTAGATTAATCAGTCATTTTTTACTGTGGGACCAATCCTAGCAGTTATCGCGCGCTAAAGAAATAGCGACAGTTTCAAAAACTACATTTCATTGACTTTCTTACGGTGTCAGTCCGTTTGAGTTACAACGGTTGGTTCACGTATTCGTACCAACATGTATTTAGCGATATTTATCTGATATTACTAGGCTGCATCGCTTTTAACAGTGAAACGATTGGCTGTGGGACTTAATTGAACTAACTTTCGATTGTGACCTCATAAATGTGATAAATGAGAAAATTGGTCTCCAACAAATAACATTCTTCCTAATTTGACGTGAGTTATCGCGCGCTGAAGAAATAGCGACAGTCTCAAAAACTGCATTTCATTGACTTTCTAACGGTGTCAGTTCGTTTGAGTTACAACGGTTGGGTCACATATTCGTACCAACATGTATTGAGCGATATTTATCTGATATTACTAGGTTGCATCGCTTTTAACAGTGAAACGATTGACTGTGGGATTTAATTGAACTAACTTTGGACTGTGACCTGATAAATGGGAAAATTAGACTCCAAGAAATAACATTCTTCTTAATTTGACATGATTGCCGGAACTCAGCGATTCCACTGGGTGCTGTGGTAGCGCTTCATTTAAAAATTTAGATTAATAAGTCATTTTTTACTGTGGGACCTATCCTAGTCGTCATTGCGTGCTGAAGAAATAGCGACAGTTTCAAAAACTACATTTCATTGACTTTCTAACGGTGTAAGTTCGTTTGAGTTACAACGGCTGGGTCACATATTCGTACCAAAATGTACTTAGCGATGTTTTTCTGATATTACTAGGTTGCATCACTTTTAACAATGAAACGATTGGCTGTGGGATTTAATTGAACTAACTTTGGACTGTGACATGATAAATTTTATAAGTGAGACAAGTTGACTCCAAGAAGTAACATTCTCCTTAATTTGACATGATTGCCGAAACTCAGCGATTACACTGGACGCTGTGGTAGCGCTTCATTTTAGAATTAAGATAAAAAAAGTCATTTTTTTAATGTGGGACCCATCCTAGCCGTTATCGCGCACTGCAGAAATAGCGACTGTTTCAAATACTACACTTCACTGACTTTCTAACGGTGTAAGTTCGTTTGAGTTACAACGGTTGGGTCACATATTCGTACCAACATGTATTGAGCGATATTTATCTGATATTACTAGGTTGCATCGCTTTTAACAGTGAAACCATTGACTGTGGGATTTAATTGAACTAACTTTGGACTGTGACCTGATAAATGTGATAAATGGGAAAATTAGACTCCAAGAAATAACATTCTTCTTAATTTGACATGATTGCCGGAACTCAGCGATTACACTGGGTGCTGTGGTAGCGCTTCATTTAAAAATTTAGATTAATAAGTCATTTTTTTAATGTGGTACCAATCCTAGCCGTTAGCGCGCGCAGAAGAAATAGAGACAGTTTCAAATACCACATTTCACTGACTTTCTAACGGTGTCAGTCCGTTTGAGTTTCCACAGTTGGGTCACATATTCGTACCAACATGTATTTAGCGATATTTTTCTCATATTACTAAGTTGCATCGCTTTTAACAGTGAAACGATTCACTGTGGGACTAAATTGAACTGATTTTGGATTGAGACCTTATAAATGTTATAAGTGAGACAAGTTGACTCCAAGAAATAACATTCTTCTTAATTTGACATGATTGCCGAAACTCAGCGATTACACTGGACGCTGTGGTAGCGCTTCATTTTAGAATTAAGATAAAAAAAGTCATTTTTTTAATGTGGGACCCATCCTAGCCGTTATCACGCACTGCAGAAATAGCGACTGTTTCAAATACTACACTTCACTGACTTTCTAACGGTGTAAGTTCGTTTGAGTTACAACGGTTGGGTCACATATTCGTACCAACATGTATTTAGTGATATTTTTTGATAATACTAGGTTGCATCGCTTTTAACAATGAAGCGATTGACTGTGGGACTTAACTGAACTAACTTTCGACTGTGACCTGATAAATGTGATAAGTGAGAGAAGTTGATTCCAAGAAATAACATTCTTCTTAATTTGACATGATTGCCGGAACTCAGCGATTACACTGGGCGCTGTGGTAGCGCTTCACTGAAAAAGTGAGATTAATAAGTCATTTTTTACTGTAGGACCAATCCTAGCCGTTATCGCGCGCTGAAAAAAAAGCAACAGTTTTAAAAACTACATTTCATTGACTTTCTAACGGTGTCAGTCCGTTTCAGTTACAACAGTTGTGTCACATTTTCGTACCAACATGTATTAAGCAATATTTTTCTGATATTACTAGGTTGCATCGCTTTTAACTATGAAACGATTGACTGTGGGACTTAATTGAACAAACTTTGGACTGTGACCTGATAAATGTGGTAAAGGAGACAATGGGACTCCAAGAAATAACATACTTCTTAATTTGACGTGATTGCCGGAACTCAGCGATTACACTGGGCGCTTTGGTAGCGCTTCGTTGAAATATTTAGATAAATAAATCATTCTTTACTGTGGGACCAATCCTATCCGTTAACGCGAGCTGAAGAAATAGCGACAGTTTCAAAAACTAAATTTCATTCACTTTCTAACGGTGTCAGTCCGTTTGAGTTACAACGGTTGGGTCACATATTCGTACCAACATGTATTTAGCAATATTTTTATGATATTACTAGGTTGCATCGCTTTTAACAGTGAAACGATTGACTGTGGGACTTAATTGAACCGATTTTGGATTGTGACCTGATAAATGTTATAAGTGAGACAAGTTGACTCCAAGAAGTAACATTCTTCTTAATTTGACATGATTGCCGAAACTCAGCGATTACACTGGGCGCTGTGGTAGCGCTTTATTTAAGAATTAAGATAAAAAAGTCATTTTTTTAATGTGGGACCAATCCTAGCCGTTAGCGCGCGCTGAAGAAATAGAGACTGTTTCAAATACTAAACTTCACTGACTTTCTAACGGTGTCAGTCCGTTTGAGTTTCAACGGTTGGGTCACATATTCGTACCAACATGTATTTAGCGACATTTATCTGATATTACTAGGTTGCTACACTTTTAACAGTGAAACGATTGTGTGTGGGACTTAATTGAACTAACTTTGGAATGTGACCAGATAAATGTGATAAACGAGAAAATTTGACTCCAAGAAATAACATTCTTCTTAATTTGACATGATTGCCGGAACTCAGCGATTACACTGGGCGCTGTGGTAGCGCTTCATTGAAAAAGTGAGATTAATAAGTCATATTTTACTGTGGAATCAATCCTAGCCGTTATCGCGCGCTGAAAAAAAAGCAACAGTTTCAAAAACTAAATTTCATTGACTTTCTAACGGTGTAAGTTCGTTTGAGTTACAACAGTTGTGTCACATATTCGTACCAACATGTATTAAGCAATATTTTTCTGATATTACTAGGTTGCATCGCTTTTAACTATGAAACGATTGACTGTGGGACTTAATTGAACAAACTTTGGACTGTGACCTGATAAATGTGGTAAAGGAGACAATTGGACTCCAAGAAATAGCATTCTTCTTAATTTGACGTGATTGCCGGAATTCAGCGATTACACTGGGCGCTGTGGTAGCCCTTTATTTAAAAATTTAGATTAATCAGTCATTTTTTACTGTGGGACCAATCCTAGCAGTTATCGCGCGCTAAAGAAATAGCGAAAGTTTCAAAAACTACATTTCATTGACTTTCTTACGGTGTCAGTCCGTTTGAGTTACAACGGTTGGTTCACGTATTCGTACCAACATGTATTTAGCGATATTTATCTGATATTACTAGGCTGCATCGCTTTTAACAGTGAAACGATTGGCTGTGGGACTTAATTGAACTAACTTTGGACTGTGACCTCATAAATGTGATAAATGAGAAAATTGGTCTCCAACAAATAACATTCTTCCTAATTTGACGTGAGTTATCGCGCGCTGAAGAAATAGCGACAGTCTCAAAAACTGCATTTCATTGACTTTCTAACGGTGTCAGTTCGTTTGAGTTACAACGGTTGGGTCACATAATCGTACCAACATGTATTGAGCGATATTTATCTGATATTACTAGGTTGCATCGCTTTTAACAGTGAAACGATTGACTGTGGGATTTAATTGAACTAACTTTGGACTGTGACCTGATAAATGTGATAAATGGGAAAATTAGACTCCAAGAAATAACATTCTTCTTAATTTGACATGATTGCCGGAACTC